>NW_010187715.1:0-20905 GCF_000695765.1 Mesitornis unicolor | reverse complement strand
AGCAGGAATTACTTCTCTTAGTACTTTCCCAGACACTTCCTGCATCACAGCTCTCCTAGATCACTTTTCCCTCTTCTCCACCTTCATTTTCTCAAGTTCTTGGGTAGCCACCCTAAAGTGTATTGTTCAAAAAAATCCTTTCTGATGTGCAAGGTTTTTATCCCTGCACACAGTACAGGCCAGTCTCCACTGAAGGAGAAAGACTCCCTCTTAATACCTTTTTAAAGCTTTCCTTAACTAGGGCTTTAAAGCATAAAGAAGATACAGAGAACCAGATTCAAAACTCTTAAAATTATAAAGAATGCAACTTTTCTGGGGAAAAAAAGTGACGTAAATACCTTCAGTTCCCAATGCCATTATCAAGAATCAACAATATTTTTTAATCCACTCTAACACCAGAGTTAAGCAATTTTAGCAGGAACTTCTATGTCATTGATTGTTGAGTCAAAATATTTTCTATGTCAGATCACAAAATGGTTTTGCAGCATTTCCACACAGCTGGAGAAATAATCATGCAAGCAAAAGGGCAGCAGCTGTGAGATTTCAGTCTTACCAGGAAAGGAATTCTGGAAATGTAACAGACATTTTAAAGTCCCCATCATCTGTCCAAACCCCCCATCTCTCTCTGTCTCTCTCTCTCTTGCCTGGCTATGTCTTAAACACCAAATAAAAGAAATTACTGATATGGTATAGGTCTAGTTTCCAATTTATCTGATCTGATTATCTGATATTTGAAAAAAAAATCCATAAATAAAAGTAGAGCTCTTTGTGTTAGGGATTGAATATCTCAGCTTGAAGTATTAAATTGTCTTTTAAGAACCCATAAAGTATGGAGATCTATTTTAATCCAGTAATTCTAGGCTGTGTTGTGAAACAGAAAGGAAATCTCAAAAACTGGAAGCACACAGCAGCCATTGACTAACTTTCAGCCCACCAAAGAACTGAACATACAGCATGCCTGTTTCAGCATATTCCTAAGACTCTCAGAGATTACTGCTTATATGCACTGTGGAATGAGCAGTTCCTTGAGCAGAAAACTGATTATCCTGAGACTGCAAGTTTGAAGAATATGGATGAGCCATAAGAAGAGAAAATGAAGTAGTGTGCAAGTGCAATCAGCATAGAGATTTTTAGGGGCAAATTTTTCAGGGACATGTTCTCTGTCTCTGGGAATAGTTTGAGTCTGTGCAGATTTTCTTGAACCATTCCAATCTAGAACGTTTTTCCTCACACAAAAGATATATTATTTTCAGTTTGAAAATCTTCAGCTAAAGCAAAATAAAAGTTTATTTAGCACATCCTCTTAGCAATTGTATAATGCAGAGAAATACTGACCAGCATATATTTTGTTGTCCTTACACCTTGCTTTTATTTCTTTGATTCACTATGAAGCAGCTTTGTACTATGAGTGCTCAACTTATCATCTTCTATAGTTACAATCTCTGTGGCCACCTGTAACAATAAACTCCTCTTGACCTCAATGGCAGCAAGAATGTGTGCTAGGCAGCATCAAAGAACAGCAAGCAAGCACTCAGAAAGCAGGAACACTGAGCAGATGGCAGCCATAGAATTACAATCTGAGAATCTCCTGGTTTCATCAATATCATATAAATAGCCAAATTCATCTAGTGGGGATTTTGTCAGACCTAAGTATGGGGCCGCAACAATGAAGGATGTATTCTGGAGGATTTAGCAGCCCTGCGCAGGGACAGATTCTTGGAGCTCTGTTGCTTTAGGTCATTTCAGTCACATTGTGTCTAGATTTCCATTGCTCTCATGGGCACTGAAGTAGATTTTGTTTTGTTCTGTTGTGAAAGCTTCTTTTTTGTTCCTGCATGGGTGCTGGGGCTTCTGAAAATCCATTTGTTTATTTGAGATGTTCAGCCGTTCTGAAAGGCAAGCTTGTACTACAGTGTTTTGCATGCATATTCGTGAGGACGTAAGTGTGGGATAAGATCTCTGCTAGCCAGCACAACCTGTTAAAAACCTACCAACAACACAGGGTAAGCATAGCTATGCCAAAGAAAAGGGAGTCTTCTGATGTGTTTTATGTCATGAGGAGTCATACAGAAGGCCTCCACTAGGAGGCTCTGCCAATTAATCCCCCTTAGCGCAACTCCTCTGCTTCAGTTTAGCCTTGCAGGTGAGCCTTGCAGTGACATGAAGGGTTGACACCTTTTGCTAAGTGTTCAGAGTACAGTGAAATACCTAGCAGAGAATTCTGCCTTAATATAAGTTACCTCACAGTTGTTGCAAAGTGTGTCCACCCAAGCTTACCTCGTCTTGTTTCTCTTTCCATACACCTACTGTCAAGCAACGCAACCACCATCACTTCAACCATGTCAAAATGCCTACTAGTAAACACCTAAATGAAGAACAGTCAGCACAGGCTGAATCCAAGCAAAATTGAAGCATATCTGACTGAAAAGGGAAACATCTTGAAGAGCTGGCCAAATCATTGTCACCACCCTTCCTCAGAGATATACAGCCCTTATTAATCAAAGTTATGGCTGAATCCTCACTAGATTTGGATGATCAAATTTGCAACAATTTCCAGAAATGCTTTCTCTCACCTTCAGCTCACTAGGAAACTCTGTCATTTCCTTGTAGAAGAGCATCTCGCCCCAGTGATTCATGCATTTGTCGCCTCCATCCTGAACTCCTGTAACAGGAGTGGAATCTGAAAGCTGTGAATGGTTCCAGAAGGTGACTGCTGACTTTTTCCATAGTATAAGGTGCTTTTAGCAGAGTGTGTCTGAACCTGAGTCCCTTAGCAGGCTTCCACTTTCTCTCAGTACCTGCTTACAGCATTGGCCATCATTCTCAAAGCAACTAGAGAAATGTCAGGGACAGCTGCATACCTCTGATGTGCTTTAGATCAGGAGGTTCAGGAAAAAATGTTTGAGAACTACTCATAGTATGAATCCGATTTTGCTCTGCTATGTCTGCACCTCTTGCCGAGGTAATTCTGCTGTGGAATGGTGCGCTGGATTCTAATGGTCCTCATTAGAACCATGATTCTAATGGTTGGGTTGGGGTGGGGGTTGGGGTGGAGAGGACTTATTACCATACATGACACAATTCAACAGCTGTTTTTATTCCATAATCCCTTACTCCTTTTTCCCATCAAAAAACACTTGATGAATATTGATCCCTCAGAGCATATGCAAATAATCTCATCCAGGCAACCAAGGACTTCACTATCGGTTTTGATGTCTTGTGGAAGATACTCAGATAGTACTCTGTTCTGTCTAGGATTTAACACTTAGCAGCTATTTTTTTCACCTTCAGGCTTTTTTTTTCAGCTTCTCTTCCTTTCATTTCAAGGGAGGCCATAAAGATTTTCAAGTAGTCTCAGTTTTAGAACAATTTGAATTCTGAGGTTTCATGAGTGAGAGCTCCAGAGGGAAAAAGTCACTCCATGTGGTTTATTCACTTGGCTATCCATGGAACACAATGTCTTTCAAAGTACTTAAATACTGAAACATTCTCTGCTGCTTCAAACTCAATTTGAGGCTGTTAAGATACAGCATTTCTGATGTGATAACAAAAATGTTGAAATTAGTCAAGTAAAGGCAACTGTTTAATTTAGAATGCAAACAGGAGGGTGGAAGGAGGTAGTATATAGAGTTTGCTTCTAGAACAGTTAAATAGTTTAATAGTTAGGGTTATTTCGACAAGTAACTAAATCCAAGGGACTACAGGTCAAACCACTGCAGAGAAGGTGGTTTTCATATGATAGTAAAGAACATGAATAAAAGGAAACTAAACTGAAAGGAATACTTCATCAAAATGCACATTTTTCTTTGGAGGAGCAGGACAGCTAGGGTTGAGGCAGAAAGCTTACATGGAAGTGAGAATATGCGGACTGTTACTGCAGTGAGGCCAAGACTTCAAAATGCCTGCAAGACTGTGGAAATTGCATAGCAAAAATGTTTTTATATTCAAACTATAAATCACCCTTGAGTCAGTATTCCGGTCACAAACAAAATTCATGGACATACTGGCTTGCCTTCATCCTTTTCCATTTTAGAATATCTTGTAGATCTATGAGGCCCGTGGCCGAAATTTTACCTGGCTGTATGGAACAAACTCAGATTTTGGAGATGTGCTTGAGCCTAAGCTGTGAAGCACTCGCTGGGAAACCAGGAGCTGGCTTGAATTAAACCAAGCAATAGATGTGACTGGAATTTATATGACAGAAAGCCACCTGTAAATTTGTGGCTAACACAGATTTCTATGGAGAGAGGGATTAAAAGCTCCCACACACCGGATAGAGGTTGTTGCCTTGGTTGTTTATATAGCAAGAGAGCAGTTGTACATCTGTAAAGCTCTCCCCCAGTTCCCCTTTCAGTTGCCATTCTGGCTGCATTAATTTCTGGCTAAGGGACATACACTGGCAAAACAAAGTCTTGTTATGCTTTGGGACAACCTCACAGGCACTCAAGAAAAGGCTTGTAGAAAATATGTATTTATGTATGACTCTTGGGAGTAGGATCTGGTTTTTGGTGCTGTGCATGCAGTGCTTAAAACAATCAGATAACAATTGTCAACTGCATTTCCACACTGGACGCTCATTGTAGCAATTTACATTTAAAGGTTGGACCAGATGATCTTTTGAGGTCCTTTCCAACCTGGGCTATTCTGTGATTCTATGATTAAAGAGATTATTTTCTGTCTTTCACATATGCCACAACTGCAAGAAAAAGATAAATCATCATTCAAAACTGCCCTTGTTGTAGAAAAACTGGGTAGGTAGGCAGGCACATGCAGCACAGATGTTACTTGTGGCAGTCATTCATGGAAAGCACCTTATTCCCATTCTTAGGGATTATTGCTGAGGCATATGGGCAGCCCAGAGAGTTTAGATGAGGCATTTGGTGTGAAGTTAATTAATAAAATTCACTTAAATTCACTTCAGCATGGATTTCTACTTCCCTGTCAGACAGAAGTTGTTTGTCCCAAGGCAGGCCCCTTGAGGCTGAAGCCATGGCCCTTCCTTTCTGCCATACATGGAACAATTTCTACAATAAATCCAGATTTATACAAGTAAATAGAGGCTGGTACAAATGGCAGAGAAGCTCAGAGAGGAGGGAAGTTTTGTTTAAAATAAGAAATATAAAGAACTTCACTTTCCTAGTAGCCATGGATTAGAGAAATGCTCTGCCCTGAGCCCACAGTCAGTGAGAAAAAGCAGCTGGATTTGAACAGATAGAGCTGCTGCTCACACTTTGCCTACTATTCTCACACTCTTTTTTTAGTTTTGAAATTAATGGCCAGAAAGGACTATTAGTTGATTTAATCTGAACCACATTTTTTTGTTATGACTTACTCGAGTAACTTCTGTTTAGTTGCAACTTCTAGTGGCTGAGGGAGCCCAGCCACTATCCCTTAAACAACTGGGATTAGCTACTAATCCCAGCTCCCTTCCCTTAGCAGCTGAGGGAGCTGGGATTGTTTAGTTTGGAGAAGAGGAGACTGGGGGGGGACCTTATCGCTTTCTACAACTACCTGAAAGGAGGTTGTAGAGAGGTGAGTGTTGGTCTTTTCTTCCACGTAACTAGAGACAGAACAAGAGGAAATAGCCTCAAGTTGCACCAGGGGAAATTTAGATTGGATATTAGGAAAAATTTCTTTACTGAAAGAGCAGTCAAACACTGGAACAGACTTCCCAGGGAAATGGTGGAGTTACAATCCCTGGAGGTGTTCAAGAAGTGTGTGAATGTGGCACTTCAGGACATGGTTTAGTGGGCGTGCTGGTGTTAGGTTGATGGTTGGACTTGATGATCTTAGAGATCTCTTCCAATCTTAATGATTCTGTTTTATCAATCTGAAGACATTGAGAAATACAGAATTCACCACTGCCTCCAACAGTTTGTCCAATGATCAGCCATCTTTATAATTTTTAAAACAAAGTATCTAATTTCAAAGGCAATTCTTTTAAGCTTCTGATCATTGGTTAAGTATGACTTTTGTTTCCTGCTATTTTCTCCAGATTAGGGTAATTAATGAAGACTTTTCAGTCTTATTCTAGGTGGCCCTCTCCTACTTGCAAAGGTGACTTACCACTGTGAATAAATCTATAACAACAGAAGCCAGGAATAGAGCTATCTAACAGTGTCCATGGAGACACAGCATTGGTTTAACTCAAATAATTAATTTTAGTTTTGTGTTTTGCTTCACACAGAAGACTCTCCCCCATTATCATCCTTCTGTAGAGACCTTGGACATTGCTACAATACAGCTAAGGTACAACCATGGATATGTCATTCTGTCCCTCACCATTCATCCCTCCTTGTAAGGATCATCCCTGTGGGATGATAGCTGTACTTGCATTGTACTTACATTTGGTTTTGTACAATAGCTAGCACCAATGTCCTGATCTCATTTGTATGTATTTGTAACAGTAAACAGTAATAATTGCTGAGAAAGCTCTGACGAGAACAAGGAAATGCCCCTTCAGTGACATTCAGTTCTCCAGTCTCTGCAGGTGGGAACAAACAGCAGTTTCGATGTTTTGTAAGCTCTTCAAATCCAACCACTGGCCATGCTTTTAATTTACATATGATCACTTTTATTGGATGTGGAAAACATCGACAAGAAAAATAACTTAACAAAACAAGATAATATGGCAAGTTGTTTACAGCTGTGTCATTCTCCCCATCTCCAGCTGAGCTGATTAATCTTTTGAACCCTGCCACAAAAGCTCTTGTGTTCTTTATAGCAGGATAGTAATAATTCACCATGGTTATTATCAGTTTTACTAAACCCCAAAAAGTTAATGAAAAAAAGAAATTGCATATTTCCATTAATGAGAAAGTTGCACTATTTAGAATGTATTATTATTACTATTATTCAAATCTAGAGATTCTTCAGGGTAGTCTGAAATTAAACTTTAGTGTTTTTTTAGTTATTCCTCCATACCATCATTTTAGGGGCAAAAAGGAGGGGTAAAAGAAGTGTCAGTAAAAACAGAATGATAAACACTTCAGAAAAACCTAAATACTTCTAAAATATTTTAATTGAAGATACATAGAGAACGAAATACCGTTCCCTTTCAAAGCATAGAGAATATGTATAAGAATATAAGATATAATAATTTCTTTAAATTTCCTAAAAAGTCTTCAACAAATCTCAGGCCTTTCTAATGCCATTGATAAGAGGAGCTCCTGGGGAATACAAGACTAAGCTGGTTGATCCAACAGATCCTCTTAGTGAAATCATAAAGAACATTTCTTCTGCAACTTCTTCAGATCAGGGAAACCTGCTACATTTGCTGCTTTCCTGTGTTCCTTTCTTTGTGGAAAAGCAACACAGAGGAGTAATTTCTCAGGCCTGTCACAAGAAATGAATGCATGGATCCAGTGACTGTATCTCACAGTAAAAGAAAATAACATTCCTGATCACAGAATCACAGAATCACACAGAATCACAGAATATTAGGAGTTGGAAGGGACCTCAAAAGATCATCTGGTCCAACTCCCCTGCCAGAGCAGGATGACCTAGAGAAGATCACACAGGAACATGTCCAGGCAGGTAGGAATGCGTCCGGGTGAGTTTTGAATGTCTCCAGAGAAGGAGACTCCACAACCTCTCTGGGCAGCCTGTGCCAGTGCTCTGTAACCCGCACAGTGAAAAAGTTTTTTCTTATGTTCACAACTGATCAACTGAGCAATATGAATTGCTCACACTACCAGCATGAGAGTTCTTGCTACCCAGTAAGAATTCAGTAGTTTAGGATCACTGACATTAGAAATTATAAAATCACCTGAAGTACATAACAATAAAGTAGTTGCAGTCCCTAGGAAAAAGTTAAGTATTTTTGCTTTAGTATTAAAAGCAGCACCTTGCTAGTAAAGCTAAAGGAGCACTAATGCCTTCACCCTTTCCAGAAAGATTCACACTGAATCCCAATTGTCCAACGTACAATGATATTAGCAAAGATAAATAAATCCACAGATCTCTCTTCTAAGACACTGATTTAATCAATTTGGTTCTGATTACATCTTCAGAACCTCTGAGAAAGGCATTCAAGGAAGAATGTTGAACACCTTTTAATTTGACTGCCTGTAGTTTATTCTTTGCCACAGCTCACAGTGAAATCCCATCACCTCTGGAATTAACTGTGCTAACCAAGTTGCAAAAATGCTTGAGTTTGAACACTAACGTCATTACAAATATCAGGCAGTTTTAAACAATGCATTTGTGCAGTGCTCCACCTGAACAAGTCATATGTGTACAGCACTCCTCCTCTGAAGGAAGGCCAGATGGCACTGTTGCAAAAACTCTTGTTAATTCTGCTCATCTGCATGTGTAAACTGGTAGTCTTGCAGAACTGCTTATTGTCACTGGTGAGCCATTTCTTTCTAGTTCTCACCAGTAAAAATTGCTTTCCTGGCTTTAAACTCTCTGTGAAACCATTGCAGGTAAGTCTGCTGCCACAGCAATCAAACAAAATATTGTACAGTGCCAAGATATTATGCTGCAAATGAATTTTCAGCACATAACTCTCCAAGAACACCTTTCCATTCAGTTAAAAAAGGGGTGGGACTTTTTCTCTTGTTTCCCTTGGCAGTCTGTTCAACAACTCTCTACCTAATTAAAACAATTCTATTGCAGATTATTTTGCCTGAACTTACTTTACTGAAATAAATTATACATACTAAGAGTTTTAAGGCAGATTAGGAAGATATGGTACAGGAAAGAAAAGACATACAATGTAAAATGGATAAAAGCCTGAAGCATTTCACAGTGCTAGGGAACTTCTGCTTACAGAAAAGCCAGCATGTGGGAAGAGTTAAAAACATGCCCTTGGTAACAACAGACTGCACTTTATCCAGGCACTTCTCTGCCCACTTCCCAATTGTTGCAAATCATCTCACATAGTTACAGGAGCCACACAGCACTGTTGTATTATGAGGCTGACCTCTTCAAAAATGCTCCCTACCCCTTTTGTAAATGTGAAAGTATTCCAAGTGACACAGACATTTAGTAGCTTACTCCTTGAAGAACCCTTTTTTATGTGTTTAAATCTTAAATCTCTTGCCTATATTCACATGGTACGAGCAGTAACAGAGCTGAGAAGTGACCACAAGTAACCATATGAATTTCTTCCTCTTTCCTTACACAGCCTAATCTACTTGTGTAGCTTGACGTGACAGCTGCTGCTGCAACTGCAGATTTTCCCAGGGCTCTGTTCTGATCTCTAAAGTCTGATAGAGTCTTTTTGCTCTTGCTGCTTTTCTAAGCACTTAAAAATCAGCTGTCATTATCTTGCCTCTGAAATTAAATTCATATGTACAAAGTTTTCCTTCATCCAACACAATGAAGCTTCATGAAGACTCTGAACAGAAAGTGCTGGTGTGTAATTTCGGAGGCTGACAACAGCCCAGGAGCACCATACAGATCATGGAGGAGCACTAGGGTAGTAATCAGAGGTCACCGAGACTGCCTAACAGTGACCAGAGCCACCCCCTGCTACTGACAGTGTTTCTTTCTACAGGGCTGGAGAAGCGACTGTTTATACAAATAATCTTTATCACACTTATACCAGGAAATTGCTTAACATATATCTGAAGCTGAGCGTGTTCAAGTTGAGCTCATTTCATTTCAAGCCAACTGCTGTTTCTGTGCTGCTCAGTGAGCACAACCCATTCAATTTTAATTTTGCTACAAACAAACAAACAAAGATAACTAATAACATACGCTTTAGAAAGATTCTTTTCCCTAGAGCAAGATGTTTTCCAAAACATTTTCCAACACAGAGCTAAGAGCAAAAACTGTTCTAAAAACTCCTGTGAGAGCCTGTAGACTGCTGTGCTCTGCACGCACTACTGTCCTCTCCTTTGGACAACCGGTGTTCTGAGCCATTCAATACACCATTTGCTCTCACCTGCTTGTGTTGGACCTTGGCTTTACACAATGGCAGAAACATAAAAAATGCTGCTTCAGAATGGCTTGCAGGTCTACTCTAATCTGTTATTCTGTCTCAGTGCTAAATCTGTTAGAGGAAAGAACCCACCACCCTAGAAGCAACTATTAGAATGTATGAGGTCAAACCAAACAAGGACTTTATTTTTGGACATTTGTTGAGTTAGTACTTGAGAAGACCATGTGTCTAATGAAATGTGATAACAATGTACAGATTTCTACAGACCTAAAGTGTCTGATTGGTATAAAAATATTAGGCATGTAGGAAAATTCCTGAAAATTCCAATTGGCACTGTTCTTACCTATATGATCTAAATCCCTTTTTAAAATCAGTGTCAAGAAAGCAAGACTCTACTGACTTAAGTGGGGCAAAAGTCTGGCCTTAAATTTGCTGCATAGTTTTCCAAAATATCTAGAAATGGACTTAAACCAGAACTACAACCCCAGACCCCAAAGATTTGAGGAAGTTTTGGTTGGAAGACAAGCTTTGCAGCTAGACTTTGATCTGAATGGAGCAAGCCCAAACCTAGGATGAGATCTCCTGTGAATGCTGACGAAAATTGCATTTGGATCCAGCTTCAGACTTTACAGCTTGGGGCCTATCTCCTAAAAAGGTGTAGATGAAGGCCAGAAATGACTGACTGCTGTAAAAGGAGGCCGAAAGCCCCTCACCAGCTGCACACTCTAAGCAGCCCAGCTGCCTGCCCACAGTAGTATCAACATGGCAGGAAAAGCCCACAAGGAAGTCTCTGTGGTAAACTGGTTTGCAAAAGCTGAAAAGTAGTGTGCATCCTTTGTAGCACAATAGCAGAAGGTTATTCTGTGACTGCTGCAAAACAACCTCTAATTCCTGTCTAGGGCTGCAAATGCAGCCTTTGCAAAATAGGAGTTAGGCTTTGAAACCAAAGTTCACACTGATTCCTGCGTATTGCATATTGGCTTTCACACTCTATCAGCACCTGCCAGTTCTCAGTTGTCACCACTTCTTTCACACCTGGAAGCTCACGTTGCTGGTCTATGATTGAGACTGAGTTACAAGTAGTAAGTGGTGATGTTAGCATGCCCCAGATGAAACATGTTTGGCACTGCAGATGTCTTCTTAAGAGTCATCAACATGAACACTGCAAAGAGACTGATGTGTGCACCTGAAAGGCCATGTAGAAGAAAACATACCAGAGTTAGGAATTATATATATCATTTATGGTGCTTTCCACCTGGTAAGTAAAGTATGTGTTAGATACTCTAATATATGTCTCATTCACACTGTGGAGTAGTAATTTTCACTTTCATGTCACACATGAGAAAACATGTCCACAGAGGTATGAGTTATACCCCACCACATGCACTACACACTAAAGTGAACAACAGATATAAGAATAGATATACATCCTTGTCTAAAAGTCTGCTTAGTGCTGTAAGATAAAGGACTTATTTTTTTAGGTCATAATGATCACTCATGAGAAAAGAAACTTACCTGTTCTTCCCAGGGGTCTCTTTCTCCACTACACATTCCAGACGAGGATCTTCAAGCACTTCACAGGGAGTAGTGTGTCTCCTAGCCTGTGAGAATCATTGGGTTTCCTCTGATTCTCAGAAAGCTCATACAGCTCCCTGGAGAGAGGTGCAGGCTGTCGGCATGCATGGTGCAACTGTGATAATTTGTAGCCTGAGTGGTTTATTCCAATGCAAAAAAAAATTAGTTCTTTTCAAAAAATAGCAGGGGAAAAAAAGATTCAGGTCCCTCTAGTGGTTACCTCCAGCCATTGTCTCCAGTGGAAGATTATAAAATTACTTACACTTATAGCTACTTGACTACAGTTTAGTGAGGTGAAGGTCTATGTGCCTATGTAGAACAGGCAAAATGGTACCTTGCATCACCTCCATGAGCTGCCAGCTTTCTGGTTTCCAGTGAAGCCCCTTCAAAGGCATGGCTTCCTTTGCCATGAGGTGAGCGGACAGTAAGCAGGAAACAGGAAGGCAACGAAGCTTGGCTCTATGCTACAGCTGTATCATGCAATATGACTGCAGCTGGCACCATTTGTCATGGCACGTGGAAGGAATTGTGTCTTTCAGGGGATGTTCTGCATGACTGAAGACTTTTGGAGCCTGTGTACTAAATGATTGGGCTGACAACCACGTCTGGCTTGGTATGGGGAAGGGAAGGAACAATACTTGAGCTGTCTGCGTAAATTCATTTTTTGCCAGACTCTTATTGTTCTCACCAACACCCAAGAGGATGAACAACATCAAATCTAATCAACAAGCAGCAGCTAGATATCTAAGTTCTTAAGGAGTCCAAGACAGCACTTACTCCACATTTTTCTGTGTAGAAAGGCAGCGATGAAAAGCCT
Organism: Mesitornis unicolor; assembly: GCF_000695765.1. Taxonomy (NCBI): domain Eukaryota; kingdom Metazoa; phylum Chordata; class Aves; order Mesitornithiformes; family Mesitornithidae; genus Mesitornis; species Mesitornis unicolor. The sequence continues at coordinate 8,624 of NW_010187715.1, read as the reverse complement.
CTTGTCAATGATTATGTGACTGCCACACCAGCAAACTTTAATCACAGTATTAACGACAATTCAGTGCCAAAAATTTTGCTTATGTTTGAAATTCTTTTGGCCACTGCAGCTAAATAAGGAAAGAAATTCAACAATGCCCTAGTAGGTGCTTTAGATTGGTTTTTTTTTCTTGTATCTTTATTAATTTTAAGAAACTTTACATGACATACCATGTAAAAGCTTCCACAAGAGCAGTGGAGGATGATCCATACAGGATGGGCAGGGACATATACCCCAAGCATTCCTTCGAGGAGCTTGGCAACCTAAAGCAAGTAGGTCAAATCCTGCCAGCTTGCGACTGTCCAGCACGCAGTGGTGGGCCAAGCAGGCAGTATCAGCTGGCAAGAACTCAGAGATGCTAGAAATAGCAGCTGGGAGGCTGAAAGAGAGGACTCAGGAACTGGGAGGAGCAGGTGAGGAAATGGACTGATGGCAGGGACAGAAAGGAGATGCTCTGAGACTGAAACATCCAGCTACAGCTCTGGGTTAAAAGTCTGATGGTGTTTTAGCTTCCAGTTTAGTTACATGGAAAATAGGTCTTCACTGCAGTCAGTGTAAGCTCTGGTAAGCTGGATTTCAGTGTGTAAATTAGCCTAATCTACCTTTGTCCCATCTGGGACTCCCAAGGAGAGTGTGTCAAACAAGTCTGGGAGTGCGGCTCAGTGCAGAATTCATCTGAGCTAATGATTCAGTCCCTGGGAAAGGTGGAAGATCTCACAGCCAGGGCAAGCTGTGGGACAGCACCAGACGATGTTCAGCGCTCACATTAGTCAATTTCTGTCCTTGCTGCAAATTAAACACATTTTTTAAACTAAAAATCGGCTCTGTTCGCCTCGATATGTCACTAAGCTTCATGAGCAGATCAGAAAGGAGTGGAAACAGGTTGTGCACAGGAGGCCAAGCTCATTCTGCAATGCCAGCCCTGGTTCAGCTACACCCTGCCAGCACCACACACATGTATGCAATTGCACTGGTAGAAAAAGTGGACCTTGCTGCCATGGCTTTTTGCAGGGTTTTGCATATGTGGTTATCAGCACATCTGAGAATAACTAGAAGAAATTGTTGGAGGAGGTAACAGAACGGAGAGCAGTTTGGACTGGAACTCTTCATTGTGGTTAACAAAGCAAAAAAAATGAGCTGTATATTATGCCACTTTCATTTCACAATGCCTTTTATTCTAGGCTTAGGCTAAAAGACACAATATTAGATCCAGAAGTTTTACCACTGATAAATTGTCCGAGTGTGGTTTTTGCTAGTTGTGAAACAAATAGTCAGGAATTCCTTCTGGATGAAATGTTAATGTGCACACACAAACACATGGCAGACACACTTTTGAAGAAGCAGCTTGTTAAGTCTAACAGGACTTCAGTTTAAAACAGCAAAGATGGTAAAAAAGGATTTGTTTTTAAAGTAGCATTCTGTAATTGACACCCAGAGGTGTCAAACACATGTACCAAATAAAATGGAAGAAAAGAAGGAAAGAGATACCAGAGAACAGGAGAAATAAGAGAAAGGAACCCAAGGAAAGGAGGCAAAAAAGGCAACAAAATTACAAAAAGACAGACGTCAATTCAGAACAGCATGTCCTTTAAAGGCAAAACATTGAAATCATACAAGGGTAACGTCATGCAGACAGCTGCAAATTACTTTTCATTTGTAATGGAGATTACTGAAGTTCATTTTTCAATCTTGCCTTATTTTCGAATCACAATGAGAACTAATCAAAGAAAGGTAGAGATGAAAACCAGGCTAATATTATGGCAAGAAAATACACGCATCAAATATCAAGTTCTATAAAAGCTCTTCAGAAAATTCAGCCTGACTTCAACAAGATATCTTCACTACCCCTTTCTGTACAATGTCTTAGCCTGTTGCCTGGTTGCCCTGTTTGCCTCACAACAAAGCCTACAAACTCCTCAATTTCTAAACAGTTTTTATATTAGGTGGGCAGCAGTCCCGCAGGACAGAAGGACTCCAACTGCTGCACGATTCAAAGATCAAACTGTGGCAGCACTGGGCAAGATGTGTCCTTATATGTCCTTCAAAGCACGTGAAGATGCAACAAATACTCACACTCATCCCTCATCAGTCTCAATTGCACCTCAATTTGTAGTAGGCAGGAGAATTACCAAACCACTTTCTCCAGTCGTAGGTCACCAGAGACACGAAAATGTTCTTACAGACAGGGCAAAGTTGAACAAGAAATGTTATGCACCTTAGTATAGAAGTGAAGACTGACTTTAAACCAGCAGTGCTTTTTTTTTTTCCCCTCACTGCAGTCAATACCTGGGGAATTGACACTCTCAAAATGCCAAATTGATAGAAAATCCAGTGTTATTTCTCCATAGACAGTGGAGTCAATCATGCATCTTTTATTAACTGCAAAGCATCTAATTCTCAGTTACCTAAAGACTATTTATAACACTTTGATATTGTAAGAGGGTAATAAAATGGGTGTAAATTGCACTAAAGCTTTCTCTAATAGCCCCTGTATTGTTATAGCAATGCAGAGAGCCTTGAATGTCACAGAGGCTGTGGATTAACAACCTCTCCCTGATGCTTGCAGAAGTCCTTAATGCCCCCAAGGCTTGTCCCCATCGACCAAATGGAGTTGGTATCCTTCACACCTGTTGAGAGTTTCAGAGTGAACGCTATGTAATTTTTGCTGCCCAGTACTAGACAGCTTCAGCCAAAAATAAAAATTATTGACAGTAGCCTGGCTAGTCTTGCCTGAGTTGTGAAGGGAAATGTCTGCCCAGCATTTAGGGCTGGTAGGATTTCACGGAGAGCATCATACAACTGGGGAGATATCATACTGTCTGGAAGATGTAAGAGACCACAGGCACAGCCTGAGAACAGGACTCACAGGATACTTTGGTGATGGTCTTAGTCACAAGAAAAGGAAAATAGCAAAAGTGAATGATATTTGCTGTGTTATTTGCAAGCCATAGTTAGCACATTTGTTCCAGGGTCAGCTCTGTTGGAACAACATCCAACTCCTAAGGCATTCTGGATCCTCCTGTAATGCTTGCTTCTGACCTCTGAAGCACAGTAGCCACCTCCTGTGACCACAGATCATAAAGTTGCCTTGCAGATAAAAATTATGGAACCATGCATTTCCTTCCTGAGAGGAACAGCTGTGCCATAGCAAATAATTTTTTTAAAGATCCTGGTGAAATGAGTCAGTTTAACATTATCAGTGTACTGCATTCCTGAATAACACAGGCATGATCTTCTGCTTCATGTGCAGGGACGATACTTTCCTCGGTTCTGAGACTTTGGAGATGAAGTACTGGGATTCTTTCAGGTTAGATTTAGGGATATACTCTATCATAGATTCACAACTCCCTTTTGTTCCAGTGGGAAAAATGAAACAAAAGGGCCTCTGTGTTATGCTACTTAGGTTCTTTGATAGCATCAGATATTTTCTGAGGCTTGGCATCCAATGTTCAAATTCTTTCTAATGAAGAGCCTAAAATAACAAGCTTTGATGATAATAAATGCTACAAATTATATGGTAATCAAGACAAGTTCCATGGGTAACCATATTTTTGAGCAACTTAACTTATCTCCCACGTATATCTTCAATAATTTGGTTCCATGTTTTTTAAAAATGCCTCTTCATCTAGACTTAATTTTAATAGTTCTCTGTACACGTAAAAGAGTGAAGACAAAAGATAGGACATGCTTATGGAAATTTGTAATTTTTTTCCTATCTCAGATACCCATTGTGAGTACAAGAACCTGAAGAACACAGTATAAGAATCTCCAAATGTCCTTTGCTTGTGGGAAAATGCAATGGAATTCTTCATGTAAAAGGTTGCATGGTGAGATTAATGGTGCTTCCTGCTTCTGGCAGGGCCTGAAGCACTGTGAGAGCAATGCCTCTTCTGACACTTCTGTACTTCTGCTTTCACTATTAGGGGTATTTATACATACACAGTAAACACAGAAGAAGCCGATTTAGTGAAGCGTAAAACTTTGATTTGCGTTATAGCTAAAAGTCAGAGATCACGGAGGAGTGGTGCCCTGAAAGTCTAGTGCTAATTTGAATAATATTTCTAAACTTCATTTCGCTCAGTGTCATTCAGGAGATTTGTACAGGAAGCATTACTGAGATAAATCTTGAAGATAACATTATTCTTGTTGCTTCTGATGTATGCAGGAGTTGATAACAAGCTGATTGCCTCCTTCTGACGGATGATTACACACAACAGATGTTTTAATTTGATTATATCTGTGAGATAAGCATAATGCTCTGTTAAGTCCAAACACTTTTTATGAGTCTTTCAAACCATTTTGCAATGAATGTAACCTTTTGTAAATGTCCTTGCTTGAGGCTGTGTGTGTTATAATAGTGCAAATTATTAGTAAGAAGTTGAAACCAGTGATTATGCAAAAGAAGAAAACTGCATTTAATAGTAGCTGTAATTCTGTGCTCCATGAAAACCTAAATTAAGAGAGAAATATTATGCAAGCAATGATACAAGGCACAATAGTTTCACATTATTCCAAAGAGGATTACTTGTTCTTCAGCAAAGTGTGCACAAGTGGGGGAGAGCTTTTATCAAGAACGGTGAAAGGCCAACAGACGACGCCAAGCACCCTCAATTTGAAAACTAGCAGATAAAAGTCAGCTTTGTGAACAGAAGATCTGGGTTACAAATAATGCAGGGTTAAAAAATTTTACTCTGATTTTGAACTGAAATGCCAAAATTTTCCTGAAAATAAATGTATTCCTTCACTGCAGTGAAATCAATGTGTTGTATGTTGTTCCCATGTTTTGTTTTTATATGTAACATGGAGACAACAACAAAAATTTCAAAACAAATTGGCTGCTTCAAAACAAAAACCAATCTGTATCATACCAAAAACATGAAAATGGGATGTATCAACTTTTCAAGGCAGATTTCCTATTTTTCTTTTGAAAGTAGTTATGAGAACTTATTCAGAGTCATCAATGTTCTGATTTTGGTCAAACTACTTATTCCATTTATGTCATTAATAGTTTTGCCTTGTTTCATTCCCAGCAAAAATCACAGGCAGTAATTCCAATGTTTGCTAGTCAATAAAGCATCTTATAGTTTTTATTATATCATGCATACAATTCAAAGAACATTTTCTTTAAGATTTATGTCATCTGACATCAGATACCTTAAAAGTATCTGATGCTAGACAGATGCTAAATGCTAGTATCTGGGCTAACTATGTTCTTTGCTGTCAGCTCATGTGTTCAGAGGATTTGAAAGTATCTAGACTCCTCTCCATCCTTTGACAACCAAAGGAATGTAAGTGACCTAATAGGTTGCCATCACCATAATGGCAGTTCTGTTCATCCAGCCTTTTTTGTCAACCTTTGGACCTTGAGCCTGATCTGAGACCATCCCACTGCAGTCAAACAAGTGATAGACTGCTCCTTCAGATGGCAGGAAAGGTGCTAGGTTGTCTCAGCCACCTCCTGGAATTTCCAGGCCAACTTTTAGACAGCTAAAGTAAGGTGAGTTTATCTTCACCATATGTCAGCTTTACATAGGCATGTGCATTATGTTGTGTTAGTGCAGCTGTGTAGGCCTTGTTTAATTCTGAGTGAGTGGATCTGCGAAGTAGGTTGTTGTGGTATTCTTAAACAAAGCAACACTGGAGCTAATAGACTAATCAAAATAATGGCTTTACTGGGCACATCAGTAGTTCTTGGCTGCAGGTAGAATTATTTTGGGTTAAAGGTGTATGTTGCATACAGTGAAATGACAGTTTTTAGTAACAATGCAAGTTTTGTGGAAGCTTGAACATGTTCTTCATATGAGAATATCTCCGTAGTTCACATGGGTTTTTTAACAGAAATGTGATACTGCAAGCCTAGAAAAGGTTAGAATACTAAATAGAGATAATTTGTATTCAATAGTTTGTGTGGGCTTTTTAAAAAAACCTGTACCTAAAACTGCAGCAAGAAGCACATGGGTTGTCTTCACTTGGAGGCCCTGCTAGTATCACGAGGTACTAGCTTGTCTATGTTCTGGCTAGCTCTTTTTAAGGCTCAGAAAGAAAACACACAATATTCAGTGCTTCAATATTTTGCCTTTTCTGTGTAGCAAACTGAAACTGTCTTACCCTTCCCTACCCTGTCAGGCTGGAGTTAATTATTTACAGCTTTAATTGGTGGCTCTTGGAAGCAGGCTTTTTCTTACCTCTGTCAGGCTGAGGTTAAATATTTACAGTTTCAATCTAGAAGTAAGTAACAAACTGCCATCTGCAAATGGGGAACTGGGATCTATGAACAAGGAAATGGAAAGAAATGACCAGCTTAGTCTTGTTTTATATATGTTTGTTGTCCAGGAAATCCTGATTAAGCTGCTTTTGGGCCCTAACAGGGAAGCTTGTAGTGCTCAAAAAAGCAGGACATAAGCCCTTGCTGATAAGACTGTCTGGGACAAATCTGTGAACCAAATTGGGGTTTACTTCAACTTCTATGTGGACTTTTGGTGACAAAGGTACTCCTCCTCTTTGGATATCCAGGTAAGATATATTCCTTCTGCCCAAAAACTGTCTGGTAGCACCTACCACTCTCATGGGCTCTCTGAACATCCAAAGTGCAGCTATAGCACAATTCTCACTGAAAGATGTGTCTGTAGAAATAAAAGCAATGGTCATATAAAAATATCAGAATTCTGAAATTCATTTGTAATAGCTTCCCCACTTACTGATTAACAGGCACCGTATCATATCGTGAGAGAGAGAGGCTGTGATGCCTGGTGGCAGTCAGGGATATGAGACTACTGGGGACCTGAATACAGCTCTTCCCAAGGCCTCCATCTCCTGACAGCCCTTCTCCTGCTGCCAAACCCTGGATGAGAGAGGCTGGTCAGAAGGTGTCCATGTGGGAGAAGAGCCATGGCACTCATGTGAGAGAAAGAGACGTGAATGAGGCAGAGGCCAGCTTGCCAAGTCACACCTGGATTGTGGCAGGTTTGAATAGTAACATTAAATTTGTATCTGATGGCTTTTAAGCTTCTTTTCATATTGGAGGTTGTTCACCAAAAACTACTAGGAGAGTTCAGTACACACCGCCAACTTTCTAAGCAAACAGTAACTCTTTGGCACCTGCAGCTTGACAACTACAAGGAGAGAGAAGTGTATACAGAATACAGTATATACTGATGGGGGTGGGAAAATCCTTTCATTTAAGTGGATTGCTGAAAACCCAGCCAGCTTCTAGCACAAATCTGGTGAACAGGAACTGATAAGAATGCTCCAGTCTATGCTTAAAGGGGAGTCCAACATTTTTCTTACCCTTGGAAGGTGGCAACTGTGTTTGAGTGAATCTTGACGGTATGTAAAGAGGGTGGGGGAGAGGGAAATGCTCTTGGAGAGGTTTATGAGAATTTGCGCCATAAACTGGGACTGCACTGTGAAAATATGCATTTGGGGAGTTTTTAAAAGTAAATTTACATAAAATCACAATGAGATTTTTTATGTCTGTTAGAGGCCAATTAAATGCATTATGCAAACATTTCCAAATTCATACAGAGTTAATCTGGGACATTCAGAACATGATTACATATATTCCCCCTGAGGGCTTAGCCCTTTTTCTGAAATACCCACATCTGTACTTCTAACTAGTGCTGGAACTGAGACAAAAGCAAATCACCAAAATTTGAACAGACACCCTCAAATTATCCTCGTGTGCATCAGTTTATCTTTCAATCAATGCCCAGATTTTTAACTTAGAGAGGAAGGAAGACTCTGTGAACCAAAAACGGGTCATGAGGCAACTGCTGGCTAAGCAATGGTTGGATTTATATCATCAGAAAGCTCAGACCTTATTCAGGTTGAGAGTCTAATGGTTCTTAAAGCCTATCTGGGCCATGCAAAGCTGGCATCACCAGTGTGGTCCTACTCCCTGAATCTTATGTGCAGTTTCTCTCTTCTGGAGAAGGCAAAATCTCTGGTAAAAGCTAAACATGCTTTGGAGCTGAATGGAGATTAATTTCATCAGTGTCACATAGCGTCTGGGACCAAGCAGTGTGTGACCAGCTCATTTAGGAGCAAAATGCAAGAACATAGAGGCAGGCAACAAGGTTTCAGAGTGAACTTCAACAGCTGCAAGCTCAATGTCCCGCTACTCTGTGTGAATGTTTCCTGTTATTACTCTGCCTCTGCTTCGGTTCATCTGGGGGTTATCTTTTAGATACTAGTTCTGCAGAGGGGGAAGCAGGCTGCAGCAGCATCGATAAGGTCAGGGATACGGATGCGAGGAGCGCCGGAAAGCCTCTATGCCCCAGGTGATAGGACTGTCAACTCGTGAGGAGATGGGCTCGTTCGAGCTGGAGGTTTCCCGTCCACCTTGGGTCCCCTCTCAACCCACGCCGCCTCTCCGGGGCCCGGCTGTGCCTGGTCCCCGCTTCGGGAGGGAGAGAGGGAGGCAGGGAGGGAGGCAGTCGCAGGGATCCAGGCTGCACGTCGGGGCTGGCCCCGGCGCGCTTGTGGTGGGAGAGCCAGACCTGAGAGGGGCTGGCCTCTGGCAGATGATTGACATCAAACTGGGTGAGGTTTCATGTTAAAAGAAAGAAAGAAAGAAAGAAAGAAAG
>NW_010187714.1:3022-14505 GCF_000695765.1 Mesitornis unicolor | reverse complement strand
TCCGGGCTCCGGGCAGACTACAGACATCCCTGTGTTGAGGGTCAGGTCTGATCTCTCTCTACTGTAAGAAATTAAACCAGCCTACAGATATTTCATAACGCAACTTGCAAATCTTAAATCTCGAACCAATCAGAAGTTCAGTATTTAACATGGAAAAACATCTGGGAAGAGTTAAAACAGCATAATTTCACAGCATGTGACAGCTTCACATACCAAGACCCTTGAGAGGCTCTGAAATAAAAGTCAAATTACTAGCCGCTGAGACACTACTTCACCATCAGCTTCATGTCTGGTGACACAAACTTCCTCTACGTTATGTCACAAATCAACCACTGCTTGAGACATTACTTTTCATAAGGTAGCCCTGCCCACATTTCTACCTCTTTCATTCAGCTGTTTCCCTAAAATACAACCACCACCACAAAAAAAAAAACCCAAAACCAAAACACCAACAAAAAATACCCCCCAAAACCAAAATCACACACCCAGAAACACCCACAGGTACTATGAACATGACACCAAATGTAGGATGGCCTCTCCTCATCCACAGATCAGTAGCAGCTGCACAGCTCAGAAAATGCCTGAGGGGTCAAGGAGCAACTTTTCCTCGACTTTCACAGGGTGACACCTGCTGAATTGGCTGTCTCTGTAACAGAAATTCCTCTAGAGCAGTTCCTGTAGGAGCATATGCTATGAGCTCATTTTGTGTGTACTGGTCATAAAACAATACCAGATGTTTCAAACGGGCAAAAATTATTACTTAGATAGAATGTATTTAAGCAAGGACAGTGTTTGAGGTAGTGAGCACTAAGCAGATATCAAAATATTGTTTTAGTCTCAGCTGGCGAAAGGAAAAGGAGTGATATTAAATCATGCTGCACGGTTAGTACTAGACACAGCAGCTGGCTGATACAACCTGTAGAAGGACAGCCTTCCATTACTTCACTTGTAGAGTCCCCTTTGCTATAATATGAGACACAGAAAGCAAACACCAGCTGAGTACATTTCTATTTTGTGCTCTTCTCTGTGCACTGGTGTCACGACTGACATGCTGTGGGGCTTTTTTAGATGAGCAGTCAGTGGAATATCATTAGTAGCCTCACTGCTCAGTGAAGGGAGAACCACCAGGATTCTAGGAAACAAGACATGGAGCAGTATCCTAAGCAATTACCCTTGGTTACAATTCACAGGTTATGACAGTCAGATGACACAATGCAGTACCAGATGAAGGATAATCAGCAACTGCAAGTGAATTGAGTTAGACACTTCAGTAGCCACAGACTGCAGCAGGGATGCCACTAATTAGACACTGAAGGAAAAAATGTGCTGCTCACTGTTTTGAATATATGCCAGAATATGTAACATACCATTTGGCTGCCAGATTGAGGTTGCTATTTCTTCTGGCCACAAGGTATGCATTTAGACTTTAAGTATAATGCTGCTTATAATGTTTAAAATATTAGAATAAATTTTCCACATACTCTTATCCTAGTAAGCAGCAAAAAGGTGGCTCTTGACTGACAGATCTGGCCTAGCCTTCTAAACTTCAGAAGAAGTGAAAGCCCTACAGTGTTGACAAAAGAAAACATGCCGATTTGATAACAGAACAGTCGCACATGCAGTTCCAGCTCTACTCAGAGGACTTTAGAGGAGTTCTGCCTTTAATTGACCAAAATAACCCAGAAGGACCAACACTGCACCTCATATATTTTGTAGTATCATCTCAATCACTTTTAAAGTTCTCAACCTCTTTGTGTCTCAAGAATGCCACAGGCTGACGATACCATGTGTCGACCCAACATTTACTGTTTTATGATGGAAAAGGAAAGAACCTGGCTGGTCTGCACTATTTCTTGACAATACTCACAAGAGTTCAGTTCTAAAGCCATGTTTCATCTGTTCTTTAAGATTCAGTTTATTTTATAATAAATCCTAGTAGTATAATAAGAACTTCAATATTTCCCATAATTTGTTTTAAAATTTAAAAGCTAAAAATTGCAATTCAGATTATGATTAGAAACTAGTAAGTTTATATAAAAAACTTGCAGATTTTAACATTACCTCAAATAATATAGGAATGTGTGAAAATAAAGTGGAAAAGAAATAGAAAATAACTTCCATACATCACTGCTAAAAGGTAAGTGTTCTTGTCTGCTGTATGTATGCCTCTCTGAACTGTTTCCGATCTCCTTCACTGTAAAAAAAAAATTGCAGAAAAATAGCCATTTCTATTGTATGTTTCAGAAGATAACAGAATCATATTTATTTCTCAGTATTTCAACCCACATCAGCAGTTACTACTAGTAGAAACATCTGAAATCACAAAGACAGACATTTCTTCACTTGCGTTACTTTTAGGAGACCTCAAACAGTTGAGATGATTGTTTTAATTTTTAGTAGCAACCTAGTTGGTATGCATTCATAGAAATGGATTTACCAATTTCTGTTCTCAACACTATTGCCAGATTTCCTTCTCTTTGACATACCATGCGAATGTGATTTAAACCAAGCCCATATTAGGCACCCATCCTGTTAAATTCCCATTGTTTTACAGAACAGGAGAAGCACTGCAGCTCAAATAGTCAGTTTAACTGGGGGGAGGTGGAGGTGTTGTCTTCTTTTTGGTTGAGGGAGCACGGTGGTGATTTTGAGTGGTGCCTTAGGATTATTTGTTTAAATCTGGTCAGTACAGATACTATCAGAGAGAAAAAAAAAAAAAGAAGTGAGTGATTAACAGTCTAAGCTGGTGAGATACTAAAAAGCATTGAGGAACCAATCAAGCTATTTCCATGAAGCATTTGTACAAGTTCATCAGATGTCCTGTGCCCACACTACTTGCTGAAAGAATGCATGCATCTTTATCAGTAGTTACTAAAGATACTTAAAATATTCACAAAAAAAAATCAGTGTTAATAATTATTAGTAATCATAAAAGAAGTCTGCTAGTCAGTCTAACAAGCATTTCATTTTTATAACTATCTGAAGAAAAAAATAGAAACAAAGTTCTGCCCTGCACACATTTTAGCACAAATTCCAAAAACAAGTGAATTTAGGATAAACTTGACTAATATCCCAGAATCACAGAATATTAGGAGTTGGAAGGGACCTCGAAAGATCATCCAGTCCAACCCCCCTGCCAGAGCAGGATCACCTAGACTAGGTCACACAGGAACGTGTCCAGGCGGGTTTTGAATGTCCCCAGAGAAGGAGACTCCACAACCTCCCTGGGCAGTCTGGGCCACTGCTCTGTCACTGTTACAGTAAAAAAGTTTTCCCTCATGTTCAGGTTGAACCTCCGATGTTCTGGCTTGCTCCCATTGCCCCTTGTCCTGTCATTGGCTATCACTGAGAAGAGAATATGCGTGACTTCTGTCAGTTACCTCTGACATAACTGAGCTGCTCCAAGTGACTCAGCCTTCTTTAGCACTGTGTATAAGGTGAAGTGAAAGACACCTCAACATTTTTCATATTCAGTCAGACATGCAGATTACCAATATAAATATTAACCTAAAAAGAAACTATATAAGCTGTTAAATTAGTATCCACCTAAAAAGTGATTAATAATTTAATTTCAGTAAAGTATTAATACTGATAAGTCTACCTTCTAAAGATGACTGTAAGGATATGGTAAGATCGTTAATCCATTGGTTATTAATCTAAACCACATAATTTTTACCAAAATCAACACTAAGTATCTCTTTAATAGCTAAGCCTCCAAATACTAAATATCGAATTGTACCTTCAGAAGTTTAGAACAAGTGTCTGAACCACTTCAATTATATAATTTCTCTTTTATATACCAGGTCTTGTATTCATATTTTCACTCATTTGTAATGAAGGTGTATTAGTAGAGCTTTTAGCAAATATCAGAAACCTTAATAGTTCCTCTTTATCGTAAAAGTAGCCTTGGTGTTCTTCCTCCTCTCTTCTTGAGAGACCACAGCCTACTCTGCAGTGTGTATCTTTATGAACCAGTATTTACATTTTTCTCTGAGGGATTTTTTTTTTTTTGCATGCCAACTTTTCAATAAAAAGAGACTGTATCTTTGCTTTCCTTATCTACAAATGTGGCTGAAACCAAAGAATACTCAAAGATAGAAAGAGAGACTCACAGAGTTAATACAGCTAGAGTTCCTTACTCCTAGAGAAAACACGTATTTTTAAAAAAAACAACTAGAATCTACCTTCGTAACACTAAAAAAATAAATTCCAAAGAGCCAGCACTGAGCATAGGCATTTTCAGTACCTATTAGATGCCTGTCTCTCCTTCCAGCAATACAAATAGCTATTCAACATATAAAATATGACAACCAAATCATTAGTAGTATATCCTACAATATAACACTAGAAAATACCTCTGCCACTGGCTTCAATACAGAAACACCAGATAAATTTTATTTTCTCTTAAACTGAAAGTCTAAGAAATTAACTGGGAGATAAAAAATAGTACTTGAATTTCTGGAAAAATGTAGTAATTTTTACAAGAAATTAGAACTCCTACAGGTTGTTATGAAGTACTTCATTTCAACATGAATATTGACAGGAAATCTTATTCTTTTATTGATAGAAAATAATTTCTATCTATAACCTTTCCAAACAAATAAGTATTTCTAGAAATGAGAGATGGTAGCTTCAGCTCCATAAGAACAGATGAATGGAAGGAAATACATCAGACCGCCTGCGCAACCCCAAAGTGCATATCATGTGTCTGGTTAAATCTCTCCTGAATTCCCCCACAGCCTCTCACTGAGATACAACTGAAAATGTCTCTAACAACTGCAATCTCTTTTCTTGATGTTTCATCTATTATCACCCTTATATCCTTTGTTCCTGCCATTACAAAATGTCCCTCTTGCTACCCTAAGCATGTTACTGTGCACTGAGCAAGACAAATTCTGCTGCGTAAATGTTGCCCAGGGACCTGTGGGTTGAAGGACAACAAATTCAAGTGCATGACTGTTCACCAAAACCACAGACAGCACTTATGCAGTCAGAAAGGGTAAAGGGTACACCTTACTTAAAATCACAATCATAGTGCACAACTCACCAAACTTTACAAACTGCAAAAAATAATACAAGAGTTTAGACTGAGTCTAGCTAAAATGTTTCTGCCCACTTCCTCTGTGACTGTCAACTGCTTTGACAAAACTGACACATCATTTTATTTATTTCCTTAAGGAAATAACAAAAGTGCTTTCGAATGAATGGTTGTGTGACAGATTTTTAAACTGTCCTCCAAGTTATGCTGCTTGACCAGTAATTAAAGAAATACAAAAGAGAAACATTAAAGGCTCTTGTTACCTATTTTAACAAATACTAGCTTGTCAAAGATGCTGGCAATGTACATACCACGAAATAAGGCAGCAAACACAGGAATACTGCATAATGGCCATCTTCATATTCCATGGTGAAACCTTTTTTAAATTACCTTTTCTAATCTAAAAAAAGACATGGTAATACCTATCCCTCTCTACTATGTTGTAATGACAAAAGAGTAGTTCACAGACACATTTGGAAGTCTTATTATTCAGTCTTTCTGCAATAATGAGGGAAGTGATCGTCCCTCATACGTGGCACTGGTGAGGCTGCATCTCGAATACTATGTTTTGGGGTCCTCACTACACACCACAAGAAAGACCTTGAGGTGCTGGAGCACGTCCAAAGAAGGGCAAAGAAGCTGGTGAGGGGTCTGGAGAACAAGACTTGCGAGGAGTGGCTGAGGGAACTGGGGCTATTTAGCCTGTAGAAAAGACAGCTGAGGGGAAACCTTATCACCCTCTACAACTACCTGAAAGGAGATTGTAGCAAGGTGGGTGTTGGTCTCTTCTCCCACACAACTAATGATAGGACAAGAGGAAATGGTCTCAAGTTGTGGCAGGGGAGGTTTACATTGGTTATTAGGAAGAATTTATTCACCCAAAAGGGTTGTCAAGCATTGGAATGGCCTGCCCAAGGAAGAGGTGGAGTCAGCATCCTTGGAGGCATTTAAAAGACTCGTAGACGTGGCACTTAGGAACATGGTTTAGTGGTGGAATTGGCTGTGTGAGGTTTACAGTTGGACTCGATGATCTTAAAGGTCTTTGCCAGATTCTATGATGTAATAGAAGATTTAAGTCTTAAAAATTTTTTAAGTTGCTGTGTGTATGAATGCAATACCAAATTATAAATAATGACAGATACAGTAAATATTTAAATAATAGTCTGTAATCTGAAAAGGTCTTAAGCTGTTTCTCCTTTAAGCATCGTTAGGACAGCAGAGTTAAAATGTATGCTAAACACTTCCCAGCCGAACATTATTGATATTTGCAGGTTTCACAGACAACCTCTGAACTGTAGCACAGTGCAGCAGTAACAAGCACAGTGACACTTATGCATGCGTGAATCAAGACAAAGGCCACAGACAGAGCACCCTGATCTGCTTAACATACCAATAAGGAAGAAAAACATTCTCTCTGAAGTAGGGAGCAGGCAAGGAAGAATTAGGGTTGCACCTTTTTCTCCATAATGTTTAAACAGAATTTCTGAAAGACGTTTAAACTTTCAAGAAC
Source organism: Mesitornis unicolor (assembly GCF_000695765.1). Lineage (NCBI taxonomy): Eukaryota > Metazoa > Chordata > Aves > Mesitornithiformes > Mesitornithidae > Mesitornis > Mesitornis unicolor. The sequence continues at coordinate 7,957 of NW_010187714.1, read as the reverse complement.
ACTGTATTCTTGACCTTCCCACCCTTTAAGGAAAGGGCTTTGATGCTAAAATGTGAAAAAAATCATTAGTGCCCAGCAGGCAATGATTACAGCAGCATGAAATGTAAAAACCATACTATTAAGTTGTGACCAGTGTTTGCCCAAATTAAAAAAAACAAACACAAATTACAACCAAACCCACAACCCACCCACATGAGAGCTTTTATTTGGGCAGCAGAAACATTCTCAATATAAAGTTCTTTCCAACAACAACAAAAAAAAATCTAAGGAACTTCAGGAAAACTGCCTGGTCCTGCTTCCTAACAGTGCAATTCAGAGGTCAGCTGTGCATGATGATCCCCTAATTTTTATTTTAAAAAAAGGAACACATGAAAAAAACAAGTTTGATACAGTCAGGCTCTTGCTAGTATGAGGTTTGAATACCCATACTGTGCTTCCTAACTCTCCTCACCCAGCCTTTACCAGCCCCATTATAGAAATAAACAAGTTGTATTAAGTAAAATAATACCACACACTAATTAAATGAAAGATCTTGTAATCCCAGCTACAACCTATTAAACGAATTTCCCAACCTTTGTGGAACATTATTTGGCTTCACAGAAAATTTCCATTGCTAAATTTCAGTTTCAGTTATCGCTTCACATTTTTTTTAAATTAAAAATACTTTCCTATACAGGAGCCACATTCTATTAACACTGCTTTCAGAACTCTGCAATAACATTTAATTAAATTCTTCCAATTCAAATGTATCAAGCTTCTTGAAATTTGTTTCATTTTCATTCTTTCCTTTACAAGACTTTTCAAAGATTTTCCAAGTCAAAAAGCACTGATTATTAAACCAAACAATTAACTTCTTTTTTGACAGGATGAGATTACATTCAACTTTTACCACATTCTACAGCACACACTGACCCCACATCTTATTCATATGGCTGAACCACTGCCTTACATTTGGATGAAAATTCTTTATAAAGTAAAGCTTTTCTTGATTTTTTTTTCTTTTCTTTTTTCGCTTTCCTCTCCCTCCCCCAAACACAGAAATTTTAGACCAAGTTGTCTGGTTTTGGTTTGAGGTGGGTTTTTTTTGTTTGGTTTTGTTTGTTGCTTTTTTTTCCTTTGACAGTCACCTTTTCTTCCTGTTGTTTGAAGGTTCTGTGCATAAGCCCATAATTATTTTTAAGCGTTTCTCAATACAGATCAAAAACTTTATAGTATCGCTCAGTGCTTAAATAAGAAGAAGAATTAAAAATTGTAGTTGACTGTACATGGTGTGCCTCATGGGTTGCCCAAGAAAATGTTGGTAGTTCACATCTTGGCAGAGATTGACACACATAAACAAGAAGAAAATCCCATTAAAAATATATATATTTTGTTTGCTCTTCATTAAAATGTTTCCCATTTGTGTTCTTCCAATATTTTGTCTGAATAATGACAATAACTCTTAGCTCACAGTAAATATTTCTGCTACACTACATTAAATATTTGGGCCACATAGTGCAGTACTCTGGTATGCCTACAGAGCAATGATAAGGTTAGTTCGGAATTCAGCCGAATCCTCCATTAAACGTAAAAGAATAAATATGTCGCAGGTCAGAACAAAATTCTTTGTTGTTGTTGTTGTGATTCTAAGAGAAAGCACAATTCCTGACTTTAGTTCTAAACTGAACTACTGAGGAAGCTATTCATGCTTTATAATCCTACAGAGAATAGGCATACACAAAAAACAATAGCTGATGCTTTGAAGAAAACCGAAACAAAACAAATAATCTCACTGACAACAAGCCTAACAGGCTGAGTTTTGCAAGCTTCTACAGAGTGACAGATAAGGTATTTTTCTCCTGGATGCTTTCTACATTCTTATTCAACTAGCCACAAGACTCAACTAGTTTTCCTGCTTTTCCTTGACTTACACAGCTGTAAGTATTCAAACCGGTAAAATTAACTGGACATGTTAACAACTCAGCAGTGTTTCTGTGAGTCAACAAACCCCGCTATACATACATATACTTTGTAAAGTGCTCGTCACCATCACTAACCTTTAAGCATAAGCAGTCCACAGGAAAACATTCAGGATCAGCCCACTTCGCTGCCACCAATGCCTCCCCGCTCTGAAGACAGCCCTGTCTTTGCACACCACATGAAATGGGAGAAGCGGATTCATTTTCTCACCTTCAGAAGACAGAGCTAATGCGAGGTCAAGGCATGCTTGCTTTGTTGTGTTTCCTCTCCAGCACCTGGTTTTCTCTCTGTTATCCTCATATTGTTCATGTCCCTTTCCTGATCACCCTTTCAGGAGCTATCTATTATATCTTGTCTCTGCCACTTCCCAACAACATTTACATTGGGTCAGTCAGGGAAAGCAGTTACCAGCCATACCTTTTCAAAGAAGCAATGGCCAAAGGGCATCTCGTTGCCTTTTGCACTCCTCACAGGATAGGTACAAGGTTTAAGACTTTTTCAGCTTCTCTCAGTTAACTTCTCTCCAACCAGGACCCACCTCCCATCTACTTCTGCCTTCTTTGAAAGCCTCAAGATAACATTTTCATCACCCCCAGAGCTGTAGTGACCACCTTAATCCCTCTCCCAGTGCAGGACGGGGACCGTCCTCCCTGCCTCAGCTGACTAACCCTTCTCCCTGCCTCCGCAGGCGGCTTTTGGGTGCAGCTGTGGTGCTGCCCCCAGATGGCGCCGGCAGCGCTGTGGTGAGGTGATGGGGCGCGAGGACCAAGGCCTCGCACCACTCCCGCCCCCACCCGCCTACAATTTGGGAGAATCAACTTTGATAAAACGTTCCCCAAACCTCTGCCTGAGGGTTTGAGGCACAGGAGCATCCCCCCCCCGCCCCTCCCCCAGCTCTGATAGCCGAGGAGTTCAGTCTGGGAGGCCCAAGACTCAGCCCTGAGTTGCTGTCATATAAATCCATGTATACCCCCCAGCTGAATTTTAAAGCCAAAAGAAAGCCCAGCGTGGCAGTATAAAACAAGCCTGGCAGTTATGCTAGAGGCAGAATTTTCCTTGGATCAAACAGCAGACAGGTTGTCATTTTACTGACTGTATGCCAGAGTCAGTACACACAAAGGAGACATTGGCCAGACTGTGGCCATTTTGCAATGCCCATCCAGCCATGATGCCCAAGGGGCAGGGAAGGGATATTTCTGCCTATGGAAAAACAAACCCAAAAGGTGACAGTAACCTGTCGTTTTTACATGGCAATCACCTTATCTGTATGGCTGCGGGTAACTATTTTTCAACTTGCCATTGATTCCTTTGCTCAGCTTGTATAAACAAGGATTATTTTTTTTCATTCACCTTACAGAAGGTCGTTTTCTCCTCCACTTTGATCAGCACAAAGGTGACTGCTGCAACTAGCAGGGAGAAAAGGAGACAGCTTCTGACTTGAACACGAATCAGGGCACATAGCTAGAAAGATGACAACTGGCTTTAAAGAACGGTCTAATCCTTAAGCTGGTTGTGAACCTACCCTCACTTAACTGAGACCCATTATGTGTCCATATGCTTGCACGAATACCTCCTCCCTGTCTCGTATGAATTATATTGCCTACATTTGGGGTGCAGGCTTTTATCTGTGAGTTCATACTTTAGAAGAAGCCTTTTGGGGCAGCCAATTTTGGGGTTCTATTGCATCTTAACTCATGGAAGGTACTTAAAACAAGAAATGTCTACAGCAAGAAATTGAGAGAAAAATTTCCTCATCGTTTGTAACATAAAATCTACATATCAAAATCAGTAATAGTTTTGATAGCACATGAACTCTCCAGATTTTTTTATGGGGACATTAATAAACAGTCCACTAAATATTAGATGGAATACTCTACGTGGTGTTTGTTGTTATAATGTAAAGCTAGAGTGGTGTAACCAGAAATGGATAGATGGTTTGCTTTTATAAATAACCCATCTACAAGAGACTAAATGACAAGAAGAGAGCAGCAAATCAAAGAAGTCCAATCCTAGCTACAGGCAAATGAGTCATCCTTGGTGCCTAAATAGATAGCCAGGTGAATCATCTTTGACACCAGTTCACCATATTAATAATGAAAAACAGATGATTATGGACAGCAACAAAGCAGAGCCATCTATACACTGTATGACTAATACAGCTAAGCCAGTGAATCTTTAAATTTAACTGAGTCTGAAAAAGTGCGTTGCATTTTTTTTCATTAGCTGATGACAAGTTATACAATGTTTAGTTATTATTAAGGAAGCACCTTCTTGTTTACATTGTATATTTTATAATCTAAACTGCATCAAAAGATGTATGCAGATTGTTTTTAGATTAAAAGCATTTCCATCTGAATAAATTACAACCGTGACTCTGATAATAAGCACCCTTCAATAAAGCTTCTATGCAGTCATGCAAAAAAATGTTACAATAATAATAAACAGTGAAGAAAAGTCACAAGATTAGTCTTTTTCCATGAAGTGAAAGTCAATGCAAAAAGAAGCTAGGAAAAATGTAGACTGCAAATTAAGCTAAGTGACTGGTGATGTTGATTCTTTATTTCCTCGGGAGTCTGCTACATAACAAAGAGGAATAAAACAGGCATTTGGGGTTTTTTAAACAGTATTTTGGCTACAATATAAACAAATCGTTTTAGTGGGAAAAGATTACTATTTCTGTGAGACTGGACTGTGCTTGCAGCTCTGCTGGACACAGTAGGAATTGTAACCAAGGTAGTTACACAGGTCTTCTCTCAGTGTACTAGATCACATCAATTGCCTTTCGAAAGCATTGAAAAAAACCCTCAAAGCAAGTCTCCTTTCTTGCTGAAATGGCTGGACTAGTCTGGGGAGGTAAGCAACATGTTGACAGTACAGTATGAACCTTAACACGAAGGGAAAAGGACAGATATACTCATTTTTGCTCTGAAGAATAAATGTGAAGATGTATTGGGCAGCTTAAGAGAAAGGGAACAG
>NW_010187714.1:0-2991 GCF_000695765.1 Mesitornis unicolor | reverse complement strand
GAAAGAGAGGAAGCAAGTTTGACAAAGTGATTTACTACATATTTTTCTGTGTTTCATGTAATAGACCTCATCACTCCTTAATAAAGCTTTCACTTTTTCCCAGATGCTCTCAAGTGCAATCTTGGCATAAAGTTATTTTTATGCATCGATGCAGTATCTTCTCTTTGTCTGCTATATGTTAAGAACAAACTGAAACATGCTCTAACAAAGTTCCAACCTATTCTCCGAGGCATGGACGAAACAAAACAAAATATCATTTTCAAACATTAACAGCCTCAAAGAGAAATAAATAATGGAGCAATACTAAAAACACCCAGTTCATTTCCGCTTGGATTAGGCAGATTTTTATGCAGGCTGGTCTACTGTTTCCTGTAGCAATGCCACATTCATGTTTTGACCTTTCCATTTTCAAGCCTAACAGGACAGTTAGTCTTTCTCAGCATGTGGATAAGAGATAAAAAAGGGGAGAAAACTGGACTCTCTACTTCAGCAGATGGCACTCTTCCCTCCTGAGTCGGGACCTGAACCAAGGCTCCTGGCCTGTGGTTTGGGGCATTTGGGCTGCAGGACTTGCCAGCTCTCAGACAGCCTGCACAAGAACAAATTGTTCCAGTCACTTGTGTCCTCGAAAATGGCCATGTTTTGTTTGTAAAAGACAACCAAGTGAAAGATTGCCTCAGCTTGGGAGTCACCCAAATCGGGCAGATGGAATCCTGTCACGTAGTTTACAAAGTTATTCATAGCCCCTCGCAGATTCTGCTAATCTTTCCTTTAACCAGACTGCAAAGTTGTGTTCTTCAACAGATTCATCCTACAGAGTTAAACCCATTCATTTAGCTTTATGTTAACACTTTGTCCAACTCTTTAAGGGCACAGAAAAGATCTTGTCAATTTTTCTTTAGTACAAATACTGGTTTCTAACCATAAATATAAAACTGATATCAAAGGAATGTAACGTTTCCTTTTGATAAGTGCACATTACTCCAGGGAGATTTATCTGCAAACAAGTTGGCATATGTGATATGTGCAAATTCAACAGTTTTGCATACAATTTGCTTTTCCAAAAGCCATAGCAAAAATTAGTACCCCAAGTAATTTCTAATTTCAAAGCATATTGACTGAGATAAAAACTGTGTTTACACTGCAGAATAACATACTTCATGTGACCAATGAGATTTCAGGAAAAGATCACAAATACAAGGAAACTGGATTCAACATGGGGAGGACAAGATGACTTTAAATCATTCTAGAGAAATGAGTCTCAGATTCTGCTGTTCTTACTCAAATCTGTTCTTTTAACAGGTGATAAAGAAACTAAAACCTACGGCAGATTTTATTAGAAGCCTTCTGACATGTCCGGGCAGACAACAGCACTTGGAAAGTGATGCAACCCTCTGAAAGACAGTCCTTAAAAAAAAAAAATCTGAACATTTTAAAGGAAAAAAAAATATTATGAGTATAGCCAAGTTTTAAAATTTTCAGTGTTCATCCCTGATCAGAGAGAAAGAAGCTTTCATGTAAAGTGAAAGAGAAGATTTCTGCAAAGATCAGAACTAGAAGCTACAGTGACTTCAAATGGTCTGCCAGCAAAGAACCTTTTCATTTTTTGCTTTATTGTTTGCGATTATGAAATTAGTTGAGAAAATGTATTAAGCATTCAATTTGAAGCTCTGCTTGGAAATAAGAATACATTATAGCACTTCTGATGGATTAATTATCAGCTAAATATTAATGCATTGTATTATATACGTCAACAAAAGTTCAACACAAAATTAAGAATATAGGTTTCCCATACTCTCATTTTTCACTAAATACCTATAAAGCTGTACCTTTGTTATAACTTAAGCTTTCATGTTTGTTACAGTAAGTTTAACTTCTTGATTAAATTTCAGATGAGTGCATTGCAATTTCTCTTTCCTGGCTTTTTTTGCTGATAGATCTCAGAATCTTTGTGGAGATTAAAGCTTATTTTAAAAACTAAGCCACCTACCAGGATTTGTTCTTAATTATCTGCCTTCTGCCGACCAACAGGTCACACTTTACACATGACTCTGATCTAATTAAACACCACTGTACTGTCTCACTTCATCCAGGGAAGCACTGAAAGAATAAACATGATAGAAATCTGTTTAAAAAAGCATGTATTTCAGAAAGTATCAATAGTTAATATTAACTGCAAGTCACTGCTGTACAGGCTATGATTGTTAGTGAATTGTTACCTTTATCTAAATCCTGATGTTTAAAGTATCTATATAGGTTTTAATCACTGAAGTTACTTTGCTTTCACTTCATGACACAACTTATACATAACGCTTTAAAGACAGTGTACTACTACAGGACTACTATCCATTGTAAGGCACTACAGAGAAGCAATAATTAAGATTAGCATTGCAGCAGTGTCTGAAAACATCAATACAGTTGAGGTAGACCTGAAATAAATAAGTTTGAACTGGACAAATGGCCTAAACACACACACGTGTTTGGGAGGGTAAAGGCAGCAAGGGACTTTGCTGGGAAGAAAGTAGGTAAATCTGGAAATGAGCTTCAATCTAAAAGGTGTGATGATCTATTTTAATCATGGACTGAAGAAACTGGAAATATCTCAAATGCACACAGAGCAGAGGCAGGTGACTTCAAACTGTACTTCCGAAATCCATGGCTCAGTACCACATCTGTCGCTTGGAGTTCAACACAGCTCACAAACAGAGAATTGGCAGTTAGTCTTTCTCCTCCCACAGCGTAATGGGACAGGTTACGTGGTAACCTTCAATTATGGCATATTGATCAGAAGATAATTTAAAACTTCCTGCAGAAATTGCTTTTAGCTGCCTTTGGGCCTACTAGTAAACTTTATCCTCCATTTAGAGAAACTGACTGAAGCTCCAGTGCCATTTAGGATCTTATTTCACAGACAAGTGATTGTCCAAGGCAATTAAACACCTGTAATGCAGAGCCTGGTGAGAGTCACAGAATCACAGAACGTTAGGGATT
>NW_010187713.1:0-700 GCF_000695765.1 Mesitornis unicolor | reverse complement strand
TGGCACCTTAATTATGAACTTTTACATTATTACGGCTTTTCTGGCTGATATTGCCGATTTTGCTATATATTCTGGGAGTTCAAGAGTTTCGAGGCATAAGTGCTCTTAAGTGCTTAGTGTTCTGTTTTTCTACTGATTTTGAACTTTTTCATATATTTTAGGCATTTCTGCTTATTATTCTTTCTTTTCCAACATTATGTGGCTATTTAAGAGTTTGTTGACGTATCTTCTGATTTTTCGACTTAATCGCTTTAAAACAGGAACTTTTTCACCTTAGTTTCATTTCTGGCTTATATTTGGTCTTTTGCTAACCATATTGGCACTTTAGGTGATTCTAGTCATAATTGCAGAGTCTCTGTTTTTCTCATGCTTTTTTAGTTTTTCAGCTTTTTTAGGTGTTTCTATCTATTATTCTTGCTTTTCCATCATTTTATGACAATTTTAGTGTTTCTTGATATGTCTTCTCATTTTCCACTTAATCACCTTAAAAAATACTTTTTCACCTTTCTTTGGCTTTTATGGCTGATATTGGCGATTTTGCTTTATATACTGGCAACGTAAGAGTTTGTAGGCATGACTGTTAAGTTTTGTGTTTTTTTCTTCTTTTTTAATTTTTGAACTTTTACTGCTTTTTAGGCGTTTAATCCTGTTATTCTTTCTGTTCCGTTGTTTTTCGTATATTTAAGAGTTTCTTGACATA
>NW_010187712.1:0-12987 GCF_000695765.1 Mesitornis unicolor | reverse complement strand
AATCCCTAACGGTCTGGGATTCTGTGAGTGAGTTCCTTAAAGTAATTGCCATTTTCAGTGCTAACCAGGAAAGGCAGTCTCGTTGTACGTATAGTTGCTCAAAGTTTTTCTGATTTAGTTCTGGAGTTTGTGAGAGATTATAAAAACATTGTCTCCATTATTGACCGTAACTCTAATAAAAAAGAAAAATCAAGGTTCTTGAGCAAATTAAGAGATCCTGCCATGTTCCTACCATGTTAAAGGTAGAACGTAACCCAGCTTGCTCTGGCAGCCCCCATGCTGCAGGGTGTCAGAGGCCAGGCCGTGGGCAGCCTACTCTTCGTGCTGTCTCTTGTGGCCCACAAGGTGCAGGTGTTCCTGACACCAGGCTGCTGACTGCAGAGGGCTGGTGCTCGGTGGCTGGATGTCACAGACAGAAGAGGTTGTGTGTGCCCAGGCTGTTAGAAGAATTAACCTGAAACCGGCCCTCCACCAGCAGAGATGCTTTTGGCTGAAGTGTCTGTGCCGGTGAGGGTTTGTCATGCACCACACATAAAACACGGTCTTCCCTGCTTTGGAGTGATCTTGTAATATTGGAGCTTTGGTGCTGGGAAAGGAAATACTTAGAGCTAAATTATTCCTCTGCAATATCACAGCATGTGGTGGTGGTGTGGATTTGGGTTAAAAGATGCGGTTTTGCCCACCTGTAGAGAGTGCTGCTGTAACTAATGTCAAGATTTTCAGAATTCTGCATTTTAGGAATTATTTTGTCTGTTCTTTGTATTCCTACATCTGTCAGAACATAGGGCAGTGATGACTAACGCTGTTGACTGGCTGGTTTTTTAAAAATCTGTATTAAATTACTCAGTATGGACGGTTATTCAAAGTGAAACTTTCATCTGTTTTCTCTTCTGGGAAATGTCTCCTGAAGGAATATCTCAGCCTTGTCTGTAACTCTCTGTTTTCTAATGCTGTAACCAGTGCTGAGCGTACCTATGGCTATTTAACTGTCATATCTTAATAACTAGAATGTTTGTGTTAATGATCTTTTAAACTGCATAATAGTAATTGCCTTCCTTTCTGCGTGTGTGGCCTTTTCCTGGATTTATAATTTGTGCATCTGTTAATTTTAGTAATCAGATTGAGTGGTAATGTTAGATTTGAATCAGTTTTTATTTCAGGCTCGTTTAACTGTTTCTCTGCAGTAAACTTAATGAAAATGGAACCTCACCCTAAATGTTAGTCATCAGAGCGCCATTTAATGCTTAGGTTCAATTCCTTCATCACTATTTCTTTTGGAAAAGTAAATTTCCTATTGGAGAAACTACTTTTCCTTAACCCAGATAAAACATTTTCTTGCACAGGCAGATGTGGAGCAAGGTGGATGTGCAGTACAGGCTCACGAGCCTTGGTGAGTTTGGCAGCAAAAGTTTCACTGACTATCATGGCATTTATGTCCGTAGTTCTAAAGGACGCTGGAGTATCATACGACATGAAATGGGTGAGCATATCTTGAGAGATTTGATGGCAACACAACATGAGAGTTAAAGCTGCTCTGATGTTGTTTTTCCTTTCCTTCTCCCCCAGCCCTCTCATATCCCTGCTCTTCTGCATTTTGTGTGTAGTACTGTGGTCAAATTACCCACTAAGCAAACAGGAATGGAGCTGTTGTACGATTCTCTGCCAAAGCAGGTATTCTGCAGTATCATCAGTCCTCAGAGCAGTTCTGGGATTTTGGAAGATCTGTTCTTTGATAGCTTTTCAGTGATTTTTTTATTTGTGTAAAAGCCTGTGGGATCTAGGTTTGGAGGGCTGATGGAAGTGCTTGCTCCAGGAATTCAAGGTGGGCATTAATCATGTTAATTTAAATGAGCTCATTATTGATAGCGTTTCTGGGGTCAACTTTTAAATTAGCACAGGCATTAACATGGTAGGACCTTTATAGCTGGAGGGAGCATTATGAGTTCTTTTGTAAATATTGATCTCAAAAAGCAGGCATCTGCTTGAGAGTGACATGCAGATCTAGGAGTCGACAGCGGAGCTTTGTCTTTAGGCAGTCGTCAAATAGGAAAATTAGTAGGGAAAACATTCAGCAAAGTTGAATTCATGGCAGAAATCACTAACAGCAAAGATTTGCTGCATGGTTGTGCATATTTATAAGTGGCGTGGACGAGGATGCAGGGTCATCCTTATCTTTGAATGTCTTTAGTTGGTTGGAATATGTTCAGTCTTAACTTCTTAAACTTGTCTCTGTTGCTCCAGAAGGCCATGTTAACTGCTGGTGAAGCTGTAAAATAAAGGATGGGGCTCTTCAGAAGGTGGTTGTGTTCACGAGTTTGTCTGCCTGTAATTCTAATTTTTTTTCTAAAAAGAAGTTATTCTTTATAAAAGCAGTCACAGTAAATTTTCCAGTTCTATGCAATTTTCTTTCCGTTTTGGTTTTCAGTGGTTATAAATAACACATGAAATGACTTTCAAGGTAGAAAGCAGGAATCTCTTTTGAAATATTCTATAAAATAAAGAGTGATTTATGGTTTCATATGATTTTGGCTGAAAGCACTCGGGCTTTGCCAGGTCATCAAAGTCCTGTCAGGAGAATCTGTTATTTATTGTTCGATACGCTGGGAGTGGTGTAAATACTTTGTGTTTATCTTATGTAAGTATAGTGTAGAAAAAATAACTTCCAGATACTAATACAATTTTTAAAATATTCCATGAAAAACTAACCTAAATATTAGAGATGTGAATTATGATGTTAGCATTGAAGATTGATCTAAAAAATAAAGAAATTAACTCTTAATGTTTTTATTATGGCAGGATATTTTTAAGATGTGCCTAAAATGCTTTCTGATGCATCTTATGAGCTGATATTTCGGTTACGTTATCTTACACAAGTAGGCAGCCTTCAGTTTACGTCAGCAGCTATACAATAACAGCTGGGTGGAAAACCAGCTGAAGATGGGTGGTTTTTTATGTCAGTCATCACCGTGGACTAATACAGTGGCACTGACTTGTAATGTTGATGTCTGGAAAGAGGAAATAGACCCAAATTATTATTTCAATTTGTAAATAAGTCATTACCTGTCCGTGTAAATATCAAACAAAATGAACACCAACTCAGTTTTCTTCCAACCCCACCTTTTATTTTATCTTTTTAGTATTCTCCAAGTGTGAACATGCTGATTTTTTTTTTAATTAAGTTTTTTTTGACCTGACTAAAACTGGGGGTTTGTTTTCTGGCGTGCCTTCTATTCTGCATTCTTTTGTGTAGCAGAGATCACAGAATCACAGAATCCCAGACCGTTAGGGATTGGAAGGGACCTCCAAAGCTCATCCAGTCCAATCCCCCTGCCGGAGCAGGAACACCCAGATGAGGTTACACAGGAAGGCGTCCAGGCGGGTTTTGAATGTCTGCAGAGAAGGAGACTCCACAACCTCTCTGGGCAGCCTGGGCCAGGGCTCTGTCACCCTCACTGAGAAGAAGTTTCTTCTCCAATTGAAGTGGAACCTCCTGTGTTCCAGTTTGTGTCCGTTACCCCTTGTCCTATCATTGTTTGTCACCGAGAAGAGCCTGGCTCCATCCTCGTGACACTCACCCTTTAAATATTCATAAACATGAATGAGGTCTCCCCTCAGTCTCCTCTTCTGCAAACTAAAGAGCCCCAGCTCCCTCAGCCGCTCCTCATCAGGGAGATGCTCCACTCCCTCCATCATCTTTGTAGCCCTACGCTGGACTCTCTCCAGCAGTTCCTGTCCTTCTTGAACTGAGGGGCCCAGATGCTGTGACAGCCTTCTTGGACTCCCAGTGATATCTCAGATAGGATTCTTTTCCAGATACTGTGAAATGTCACTGTTTTGTGAATCTTCTGCTGTCCTCCTCAGCCTGTTAGTGTTCTTCAGGTTTTCCAGATTTTTTTAAATTGCTGATGATACAAAATAAGAGACTGTAGTACTCCTGTGATCCTGCAGTGAAAGATACAGAGTAGGTCATCTGCATATCAAGGTGAAAAACTCCTTCAGAAACAGTCTTAGCAAGTTGCTTTGAAATTCTAGTCTGAGTCAGGAGCAGTCGAAAAGACACGGTTGTTTATCCCCAGTAGAAAATGTCCTTCCACTCTTCGGAAAGTTGTCTTAACTCCAATATTTCAGTCCTTCTGCAAGAACTCATCTCTTTGTGAGTCACTCGTGCACTGAGGTTGCTCAAGAGCCTGCCAAAGCATTTTGTAAGAGTCTCTATTGGTACACAGATAACTCTATGGAATTACTAATGTAGGAGAAGAAATATTTTACTTGTAAATCTTATATGTAATGTTTAAAAATGTGTAAGGAGCAACGAAAGAAAGCTATCTTCCTGCAGGGAGGCAGAAAAGGAAGAGAAAGTATTAGAAGACCGGGGTAAAAATAGAACTTAATGTGTGTCTTACTATACAGATCATTTAATGTATGTGCTTTGCCTTTTCTTTATCTGCCCCTGTTGGCTGTAAACCAGAGATTACTCACAGCTCTAGTATGTACTAGAGAAGTCCACTTACAAACCCTCTGCATTCAGTGCAATTTGTTTTTCTTTAAGACACAAAGAATCTTCTGCATTTTATCTGTCATCTTCCTTAACAGATGTGACTTAAAGGGATGCACTTAGATAGGCAATATTTGTTGATATCTAATTACACAAATTTGGTATTTCTTTGAAAATTACCCTTCTGCTGGAAGGCAGCCCTCTAGCTGTGGAAAGAAAAGCTGCTGTTCCTTTCCGGCAAGCGGAATTTCTCGCCGTGAAGTAATCTGCTTTCACCTGGAGTTCAAAACGTGGTCTGCCAAATTGGGTGCTAGTTTTTTTCATCTATTGCCTTGATTCAGTTTCTTAGACATTCCATGAGCAAAATGTTTAGATACAGTAAAATTTTACCACACAATGGGACTTGTCCAGTGATACCTTTTTTTTCTATAAATGTTTAATAAGCTAAAAAATACTGTTGTGTTGATGCTGCTGTCCAGATCTCATGTGTGTTCGTTTTCCTGGGTTGTTATGACTTGAAGCCAAATTCAGAAAGTGCATTCTCTGGTGACTGAGCATGATTTTTAGTAACAAGTTACATTTTTATTTGGAGCATAAGTGCTTGCATTCCTTTTCTAAATAACGTTTATTTGCACAAGCTGAGATCCCATGGTTTTTTGTTGCCGTGTTCCTCTGATGGTGCACAGGTAACCACATGGAATTACTAAGGTAGGAGAAGGAACTTTTTACTCGTAGTTTCCTCCTTGACCAGTTATGATTTCTCACCTGTCTTTACTGGGTTGTCATTTCTGTGCCACTCCCATATTCTGTAATGCAGAAGTACTTTCTGATATTATTCTGCAGTACACACAAATAATAAAATGAATAAAACCTATTACTAGTTTTAATTAGCTAGGTTTAACTTAAAATGTTATATACAATGAGTATTCGACGTCGTTTGCAATTATATTCTGAAACGCCCTTTAAATTCTACACACCATAACACAGAAAACAGACCATGCAGGTTGTGTAGTGAATGCCTCCAAAGTCAGCTGCTCTGCTCTTCTAAGAAATTCGGATACAAGCAAAATTTATTGCAGCTGGTCAGCTGTCTGACTCCAGAAGATTGTTTTGAAGTTGTCTGTGTTCCAGCATTTTTAATATATTTCCCTTCAAGATTTTATATTATGAAAAAGCCTCTTGTGATTTATTTAGTAGATGCAGTGAAGCAAATTAAACATTTAAACCTTTTCAGGATGAAGCTTGTGTAATTCAGTAAAAGTTTATCAGCTGGATGACTGGGAAACAGTTCACCGTGAACAACTTGTGAACCAAGATGCTTCCACACATAGGAAGCTGCTGAGTTTATTCATTGCTTGAGGCAGTGAGAGTATCTTTAAAGTATCATTTAAAGTCACTTGAAGAGGCAATGCATGACTTCTAGCATTATATATAACCGCTACTCAGAAGAGACACGTTGTGTAAGTCTGAAAATAGATTTTTGATTACACAGAGGTGAATTATAAATTTTCATTTATTTTGTAAAGCATTTAAAATCAGTTGGCTTTTAAAGCTGAAGAAAAGAGTTTTCTGGCTTAGCAGTTATCTCTTACTCTTAATTTCACTGTGTGGAAACTAAAAGTAGAATTAATATCTTGATAACTATATAATATGTAGGTAATTCTTCTAATTCTTGATTATTTGCTTGTAAAACACATTATTCTTCAAAATGAAAGTAGAACTGATTTTGCTTCATAGGGAAGGTCCAAAAATTCATGTAATGGAGATTATCTTGACCAGAGGTTACTGGAAACAACCAGGGGTAGACTGCAAGGTCAGCTTGCAGCAGCCGCATCTGTAAGATTTATTGAGATTAATCTGCCTCTTACCTCCTTTATCCAAGGAGGCTAAAATAGAGATAGGGCTTAGACAGCTGGCAGTGAAAACTAGTGCTGTCAAAAGCAGACTGTATTCTGTATCCTAAAATTGTCTTGAACCCCATGTTTATACTTTTTGCTTGCTGGGGTACTTCATTCTGGCGCTGCGACTATTTCTGATGTAGTCCTGGAATCTCTTGCAGCAGTTTCCAATGCATTCTGCAGATAGATGGAGAAATGGCAGAGCTTGTAGGAGTAACTCCAGTCTCTGCATGCTGAAGTGAGCCGTGCCACCGAGTTTGTTAGTCACATTAGAGCCAGCTTGTTACAATATAATCTGCTTGCCGTTTTTTTTTGCAGTATCTTTCCAAGCAGATGCAAGAAGTCCAAACACAGAAGGACAAGTATGTAGTCAGCGCTCTTCCTGCACCAGTACCAGGAAGGCTTAGAAATTGGTTCACTTTGACTTTGCACTTGTATTGCAATGAGGCAGTGTCATGGATTCATCCAAATGCATCGCTTCTGGGGCAGGTCTGTTAATCAGTACTGATGAAATTCTACCTGTTGGAACATGTTAGTGACCCAGAGATCACTGATGAGTCAAATCCCTAATTTTGTATTTGTCTGCAGATGGAGTGTCCTGCTTCATTAAAATTTTAAATAAATGTTTCCTTGAGAAGGCCAGAGAGGCTGATTTACCTAATAATGCATCTGATAAATAGAGGTTAATAAGTGGAGAAAGAAGGCAATGGCTTTAAGGAATGATGATGTAGATTTCAACTGGTACTAATCTGTCTTCCTTGAAGAAGGAAAACCGTATCTTTGTTTTTCCTGGTAAAGGAAATGAGGTTCGGGACAATTTAACATAATGCAAAAATGTTGTATGTAAGCATTCTAAACGGGGGATGTGAAAGGTCCAGGAAGCACAGAAAATATTTCTAATTTAATAACGAGTACTGCTAAGTCTGAATTGATTCTGCCTCAAACAGAAAGAAGTTCTGAGTCAGCAAATTGAATTGATACTAGAAAGAATTGTATGGACTCCTTATTCTTCCTCTATGTAAATCCATTTTATACTGCCAGATGTGATTCTGTGATTCTGTGATTCTGTTTATGTATAAAATACTGAAGTCTGGATCCTTTGCTGCTTTCTTGTGGTTGTATCATGCAACTCCTGTTCAGACTTTACTGCTAATACCATTGGAAATCTAAAAATTATCTGGATTTGGAACCTCATTTGAGAAAACAGTCTTTTACAATAGCCCTTTTAATTTTAGATAAAATAAAATGTGTGCTGCGTTTCACAGTAACTAATATGTGTAATAGCTTAGTAGGAAAATACTGGTTACTATTAGTTACACCAGAGGGCAGATCTGTTCATGAGTCAGTAATTTGATTACTGATTTTGGTAGCAGTACAATCTTAGAATTTTCTTTAATAACCTAACAGGAAATGTGGATTCTCGTTTAGATCTTGCTGTTCTTTGATCGAAGTTATTGGACCCAAATAATTTTTCAGCTGCCTGTTCAAAAACATTAAATGTTGTGAGTGACACAGGTTATAGTGCTAAATCCTTCATCCCTTAAGCTAGCAACACACAAGTGGACTGTTCCCCAAGAGGGATGAGCGGCAGGAAGTGTCAGAATAATCCTTCATGAGAAAATCAGCGTGGAGGTACACAGCTTTATTTACTTGTTAAACATAAGTTAAACTTCAGAATCAATATTAGGGATGTAGCCTTTCCTCTGCAATCACTTGAATTCTGTAATAAATCATTATCTTCAAACCGAACTGTGAGTGAGAAGTTGTGGGAGTCCAGTCTGCCCTGTAGCTAGGGTCTGAACACACTTCAGAATTCAAATGTAATCCAGCTTAGAGCTTTTGACAAATCAAAGTTCAGAATAATAAACTCTTTTCAAATAGGCACAATTGTAAAAGATAATATATTTCTCTGTTATTAAATAATCTGAAGGGGACCTATTGGCACAACTGTGTGAGCATCATGTAGGAGATAGTTCAGCTTCATGTGCCATCATCAAACAAATCTCTACTCTTTCTCTAAGGAGGCTTTTCCAAGTCGGTTATTTTTTTCTCAGGTAGAGGGGGACTATCTAGAGCTATATTATAATGGACCAGAGTGTTTTTCTTGGAAAAAGCTTTTGTAAAGTAACCAGCATGCAGTCCAGATCACAAGTAAGTTGCATTTGGCAAAGCTACCTATTTTCTGCGTGATTTTATTTCTGTTGGAGAAGAGAATTCAGAAACTGTTGCCATGGCACAGTCTTAGTTCTTTGGTTTACTGAGGTTTTGTCACATAAGAATTAATGGTATCTTGGTCCATCACGTTGTTCTGAGAGCCTCTCCAAAAGCAAAAATGTATAGGTCTTGCCTTTCTTACACTTTCTCATTCTGTTGCCTGTGAGTTCTTGGGGGCCCACAGTATCTTACAAGCAAAGGGTTGGTGAAGAAAATTGATGCCAGCTTTCAAAAGCAAGGAAGCTAATTCAGAGAACAATTTCATCCAAGGTTAATGGAAGAACAGACCTCCAGCACAGCATCAATTGGATCAAGCTTAAAGCAATCAGTTATGCCCTAGTAGCTATAACTCCAGTCCTGGTCAGCCAGGCAGCACTGGTGATGCTTTACAACACTTTCTCAGTGGCTTTTATCAATAAAGAAGAAGAAACAAGTTTCTCAATTCCATTTCCAGAGTAATATTGTCTGTGCCCAACCTTTTTCAGGAAATACAAACAAAATAGTAGTTGCAGATTCTATTCCAGATAGTTTATAGACAGAGTGATATGAAACGTATATATGAACACTTGTGGAGGACAGCAGAATGTGGACTTGCTTGTACATAACAAGGCTGTGTGCATCCAGGATCTTGTGACAGTCCTGAAGTGTGTGCTGCAGGTAACGATTTGCTCCTTGTCTCTGTTCAGAATGGTCTGTGGTTGGAGCTCTTCAGAAAAATTAAAGACTTGCCAGAGACATTTCATAGGCCTTTACAACACATAATTACTGATTTAGATTCTCTTCTCTCTAAAGTTAGTTGGGCTCATTTGCTTAGTTACATTTAATGTCACTCATTGTTTTTTGTGCCAAAAATCACATCTGTATTTCAAGTGACTTGTAGCATGTGTGTCCTGTTCCATCTGGGTTATATTGGTAGTAGCTCTTAATGCTAGAAGTGCCTCCAGTTCAGCAGTGAATATGTATATTCAACTTTCTGAAATGGATTTGTGTTGTCAGAAGATTATGTTCTAAACAAAAGATATGTGCTGGGTTTGAAAACTCAGTATTGTGGTAGCACCTCAGGTTCCTAAGCTGGTGTAACTAACCAGATGGGATATACTGCAGGTATTCCCTCTGAAACAAGGTGGTCAGAACACCCTGTGATGTGTTAAAGAACTGAAAATTTTTTGTGTCATTGGAGGTGGATTTCCATTTGTAAATGCAACTTTTTGAAATTTAAGGTTTAAAAAAGTCCCAAAACAAAACACCACATCCCACTGCTTTGGAGTGACTGTTACCTATCAGCCTTTGTGAGCTGTGAAAGCAGAGTCCTAGGAACTGCTGCAATTCCTCTTTCTCCCTCCAGAGATTGATTCCATGCTAAGTCTTCACTTGCTGTGGATGATCAGCAGTGCAAAAACTATTGCAACTTTTTTATCAATTCAGAAAGGATTTTTTTTAATCCCTCAAAACAGTGTGTTGAAAATGCAGAACTTGCAGGGAGGTTGTAGCTGTTTTCATGGAAAATTTGTCTTGCCTGTCTTGAACTTCCTTCCTTGTATTGATACAAACATTTGTACTTTTGGACTGTCAACACCGTCATGGAACTGGTCTGCTGAAAACTGACCATCTGCTTTGTGTGGAAGGAGGTCAGGAATGACCGAAAATAAGGGCAGAGAGGTTGTGTTTGATGGTTGTGTTTGCCTTTTGCTGGCTTAAAGAGTTCATAAAGCTATGGTCTCCTTTATCTAAGTCCCACTAGGTGTTTTCTGCATTTCACAGAATACCAGGTTGGAGGGGACCACAAGGATCATCCAGTCCAACCTCTCGAGGTAAAAGTACAGTTTAAATGAGATGAGTCAGCACCTTGTCAGGCTGATTCTTAAAACTGACCCATGTAGGGGAATCCACCACTTCCCCTGGGGGATTGTTCCAATGTCTGATTGATCTCATGGTAAAAAAATTTCTTCTGCAGTTCAATCGGAATCTCTCCAGAAGCAACTTGTGTCCATTGCCCCTCGTCTTTTCCATGTGACTCCTTGTGAAAAGGGAGTCTCCATCTTCTTGGTAGCCACCCTTTATGTACTGGTACATGGTGATAAGGTCTGCCCTAAGCCTTCTCTTCCCAAGGCTGAACAGGCCCAGTTTTCTCAGCCTTTCTTCACACAGCAGCTCTTCCAGTCCTCTGATCATCCTTGTGGCCCTTCTCTGCACCCTCTTCAGGCTCTAGAACATTTAGAATTACTTGTTCCTGTATCTATGAGTGCTGAATTGTATTTAATATCCCATTAAATTCTTAACAGCTTCTTACTCTAGGTTACTGATACCTTACAAATAGTAAATAGTTGTCCAGTAACCTGTAACATACCGCCTTTGGTGTTTTAAATGAATCCTCAGATTGGCATCATGCTGACCTTGTACTCTTTGGTGAAGGCAGTGTTCTCTCTGAAGAACTAGACAACCGCAGGCCTGAAATCTGCAGGAAGACGGTGTTTGGTGCGAAGCTAGCCAAAGAAGTGTGCTCTACCACACCTGCTGTTTCTACTTTCAGTTCCGTCTCTCTTCAGCTGTGCTGGTACAGCTGCTTCTGGCACTGTGCTGTAAATCAGATCGGTGAACGCTCCTTTCACTTTGTTTAATCTCATCCCCTAATTGAATACGTAGTTTAAGTGTCTGCTAATATCAGTCCCTTTGAATTTTAATTGCTTTTACTGAATTACCTGCCTAAACAGCCAATAGATCACTGAAAAAGAGATTTCAGCAAAGCTAATGCCATACAGCTTTTTAGATAGTGGGCTATACTTCTGCTCAGAAATCCAAGTGATCTAACTGGGCATGTAAAAACCTGGTGGGTGGGAGCAGAAGTTGGAGAACAGCCTTGTTTGTTTATTAAGCTTCCAACTGCAATCATGTGCTGTTCCAAGCAGAAATTGCTGGTAGAATATTACTGGCCTTTTGCTTGTTTGTTTTGGTTTTTGAGTTTTTTTGTGGTGGTGGTGGGGTGTTTAGGGGAGTTTTTGGGGTTTTTTACTATGTATCTTTTCTAAGTATAGTGAAAAGATACTGATTTGACAGAGCTTAATTGCATGATGTGGGAAATTTTGATAAGGATACCACTTTAAGGGCAACCATCTCACATTCATTCTGTCCCTAATGCTACTCTTCAATGTGAAGTGAAAGTACACCTGCACTGTCATTTTAGCTTTTGTGTCAGAAGTCTGGTCTTGGTCTGCGTGCAGAATATTGAGTGTGCCTGTGGGCAAACCAATTAGTTCAATGGGAAACAAAGTCCAAATACAGTTCTGAGTCCTGTTCACGCTAGAGGTGTTTGCCAGCAGATGATATGGAGGAGAAGCAGTGTGGAGGACTCCGCTGTATGCAGTTGGTTCATGCCATCCCAACAGGTTTATGCTCTCACACTTTCCCATGCATCCTTGGATAATATACCAGGACATGCAGCATTTACTGGAAATGTCTTAATTTTCAAACCCCATTTCAATGGAATGTTACAGTCTTCACATTATGTCAGACACTTTGCAGGGAACAAAACTAAACAAAAATGCTCTCAGATAATACCCGTCTGTATCAGGAGGGATGCACTTACAGAACATCCCGTTAAAATCTGTGTATCATTGTGCTGGCAAGTGCATGCTCATCTGTTTCTGATGACAAGGTGTCTAGAGAAAACACTGGTGACAGACTTTTAACTCAGAGGTAATAGTATTTGGAAGTGACGTATGCCGTACAATTATTTAAAAAAGATAAATAAAGTGTTGCAGCCAACAGGGTCATAGCAAAATGTTAATGACTACAAAATAGCGTTCGTTATTTTAGTAGCACGAGAGTATTAAAAATTTCAGTGACTCGCATTGTAAACTTAATTTTGTTTGAATTGCCTGTTTCTGACCAAGTTGTAACTTTATTTC
The DNA here is from genome assembly GCF_000695765.1 of Mesitornis unicolor. Lineage (NCBI taxonomy): Eukaryota > Metazoa > Chordata > Aves > Mesitornithiformes > Mesitornithidae > Mesitornis > Mesitornis unicolor. The sequence goes on along the minus strand of NW_010187712.1, from coordinate 475 downwards.
ATTTTTTAATGTATCTTAGCATACTAAAAAATGCTTGCGTCTTTCCAGGTTTGCCTGAATCTATTATTGCAGCAGCGTGTGCCAGAAGCGGCCAGAGAGTTCTTCACGTTGATTCGTAAGTTACGCCAGAAATTCTCCTTTAAACTCACTAGAAGTATGTCTGAGTCTGTGTCAGTGTGCCCCTCACGACTTGTGTTTTGTGTTCATTTAGCATCACGTAATCTCATGCTTCTGTTTCCACCTTATTTTTGAGGTGTTATTCCCATCAATAGGCCATTTTTGCATTCTAGCTCAGTAATTTGGAGCCTGATGTGGTCAAGGATGCTGTTGATGGCTCCTTCATTCTTAAGAGTGGCTACAGGTTTAGTGCCTTTCATGATCATTCCTGACAGTAATTATCCCATTATGTTTTTGTGAGGATTTTCACCTGAGCCACTATCCTTTAATGACAAAATATTTTACTAGTACCTCATTT
>NW_010187711.1:15436-23148 GCF_000695765.1 Mesitornis unicolor | reverse complement strand
TAAGGCTGGGATGGGTTTGAGCCAAACTGGACCCAGGGGAGGCCGAGGGGCAGCACCCATGGGTGCCACAGCCCCACGGGGACTCCGTGCCTGGGTAAAGCCCCCGCCATTGCCTAGCTCAGACTCCTTCCCCCCTGGAATTAGGGGCTCCCCTTTCCCGCAGGGCAGGGGAGCAGCAGACCCGGCCAACACGAGCCCCGTCGTGCACCGCACACTTGAAGGCTGCTCCGCACCAAAGGTGCCGTGGCAGGGGCTGCCGGGCCCCGGGTCCAGTCCTCAGGGTCACCTCCTGCCCCAAGTGAAGCAGGGAAAGGTGTCACCCTGACACTGCCCTCACTGGGGTTCAGCTCATGACTAGGACTGAGCTCATCCACACGCCCAAAAGCCATCACTGCCACAGACGTGCGGCTGCCTGTCCCCTTCCCACAACACGGAAGTCTCCAGAAACCCCCAAAACCTCCGGTTTCACCCAGACACAACTGCACCCTCCCAGCACCTGAGGGCCTGGGCAGCGCAGGGACACTGGAAAGGGCTGTCCCCAAAGCCACCAGCCCGTGGCAGAGCCACGCGGGGGCCTTTTTCCTGCCCGGAACGAGCCCACCACACATTTGGGGTTGAACACACGTGGAAGGCGAAGAAAACGTCACTTCGGGACAACGCTGCTGTTCCCACCAGGGTTGGTGCTGTGCATGGCTGGGTGCTCATGGGTCTGCGCTGCAGAGGTGCAGTAAAAACCAGGGCAGATTTTTGGCTCTGGCTCTCCCCATCCCCACGTGCCACGATCCCGGTGCAAGGGCAGCTCTCGGAGGCAGCTCAGGACCGACCCGTGGTACTGACGCTGAGGAGGGACCCGTCCCAAAGCACCCAAAACCCCACACATCCTTCAGAGCACATCCAACCCAGCACGGGAGCTGGTTTGGGAAGGGAAGCTGAAAAGGTCTCCTCTCTGCACGGCTTTAGAGGCTTCTCTGCACCCGAGCCAAAAGGGACCACGCAGGCCCAGCCCGAGCGGCACCACCGCTACCGAGAGACCCCTTTGTCCATTACAAACACTACACGGACCTGAGCGGCGTGAAACTGCCCTTTGTGTGCACGCCTGCTTTTTAAGCGAAGCCTCTTGAAGTTTAAGTCAAAAGGGTTTCCCCCGCCATTCGAGCTTTTTTGGCCCTGATTTTAATACACGGGTGCCTCAGAAAATCCTGGCTTGCTGCAGCCGCTTTGAACGACCAAGGCGCAACCAAACCTCGCTGACCCCACACAAGGCGGCCACGCCGCCCCCGAGCCAGCGTCAGCGCGGCCCTGCAGCACCGTCCTGGCTCCTGCTCAGGTCTTGCATGGGTTTGGTGCTGCCCCCGCTGCCACCTGCTGGGCCAGGAGCGGTTCTGTCCTTGCAGGGACAGCGGCCAGAGCAGGACACCGTCCTGAGCGAGGACGTGCAGGATTTCTCGGCCATCTCCACCTTGGCCTTGTGTGAGGCCATCACTGCTGCACCCAGGGGCTGCAGCTCCCCTGCCAGGAACACATTTCCATTGATCACCAACCCAAATCAGCAAATCCTGCCCGCAGCCGAGCATCCTCGGGGAAAACGCCACCTCAGTGGCCAGTGAACCGGCCAGAGCTGCTTTTGGGAAACACCATAGTTCAAAAAAAACCTATGAAGAGAACTAGAAACGCACTTCCCTCGCAACCCAAACCCCTGCTCTTTGGCATGGCCAAGTTCTTTGTGGTTTTCTGCCTACAGGGACAGGTTTCTTTCCAAAAGACCTGCACCACCTCAATGAGGTGCATCCAGGGTGCGTGAGGTTCAGGCATGAAAGTGAAATATTTGTTGTATTGGTTCAATTACACCCCCAAAACCCCTCTCTTCCTTAAGAGGAATCTATCCCACAACGTGGGACTCTCCAGTACAGCACCAGAGTATTTGTGAGAGGCCAGAGGTGGGAGAGGGGAGATGCAATTCAATTTTCTTAATAGTAATAATAATAATGGTAATAATACTAATAATAATGGTAATAATGCTACTAATAGTGGTAATAATACTAATACTACTAATGCTGCTGCTGCTGCTGCTACTACTACTACTAATAATAATACTAATATCACAACTTTATTTGGTAAAACCCCAGCTCGCTGTGCCAGGAACACCTCACCATCCACAAACCTTTGTGATGCTGCTCCAAACGAGGTCCCTCGCACTCTGTGTCTCGAACATCATCACCGATGCCCTGGGGAGCTCCGGCCAGGGGTGCAGCTCGCGTTGCACAGCACCTCTCTCTCTCTCTCTCTCCCTAAATTTGGGAGGAACTGCCCCCAGCGCGCCCCTGATCGGCCTCGGCAGCTGAAGACAGGAGACGTCTTTGAAAAAAAAATTCTTTTATTGGAACTCATCTGAACATCAGATATACCTGGTGTTGGTTAGCAAGAACCGTTTGTACATTTGATATTGATGGTGCCAAAAACCCAAACAGCGACTGACTGGATGAGATGGAAAGTTTAGAGGAAACAAAAAAAAATAAAGTAAAATCAGCTGTCGGAGAGGTTAAATGTGAACAGAAAGCAGAGAACTCAGCCAGTCTAAGATTCAGCGTGAAGGCAAAATATTTCCTGATAAAACAGAACCCTTTTACAAAATATAAATTTTGTAAGAAAAACGTGGCGAGGGAGAGAGAGAGAAAGAGAGACAGAAGGGAAAGGAAAAGCAAAGATCAGCAGGACAGATGCGGAAGCTTACACTGCCCAAATGGCCTCAACACCCAGCTCGGAACCTGGCAGCCCCAAACACGACTCCGGAGCGGTCCCCAGGCCGCTCCCCAGCGAGGGCTGCGCTGGGCTATTCCAGAAGGGCCGAGCTGTCCCACACCGGATGTTGGCAAATTAAAATTAAAAGTAAAAAAATCAAAAGAGAAATGAAAGACTTTAACGCAGCAGAGGTCAATACCGAGGGGCTGAGCAGCGCCCGGGCCGAGGTGCGGCTCCCTCGGGGGGACGCCTGCTCGCCTGTTCTTCCTACCAATGCAGGTGGGGAGGAGGGATAAAACATTTAAAATCTAGTCTATTTTAAAACAATAGCATGCAATGCAGGCCTCCAGGGGAAACCTGCGCTGTTCCCTTTGATAGAAACTGGCCTAACGGTCTAGAGAGGCCGCAGCCGTCTACGAGGCTTCTCGGCTGCGCGGGGTGGCTCTGGGCTAGCGCGGCACAATGGCAATCCTGAAGGGGGCTGTTGGGTGTGAAAGCCTTCAGGAGAATCATTGTGGAGCTGCTTTCGAGGGGATCTGAGGCCTTGGAGATTTAAAAATAAACCAGCAGTCTGTACATTTTGGGGTTTTTTTTGGTGCAGTACAAATGGAATAAACTTGGCTGCTTCTACCCCCTCAGCAAGTCTCAGATTTCAGAGCAGAGGGAGAGACGAAACAAACTTGTTTTGGGCACCTACTGGTAACAAAACTTTGTCCCTGCTTAACTCTCTGGCATCCCTCAGGAAGTGGAAAGCACATGTTTAAGTAGTGTAAGCCTTTTTCCTTTTATTTAGAATACCCTCTTTGTTTAAACAAGATTCCCCCCCCAGATACAAAGTTCGGCCAGTAAAGATTACATGGAAACTGGAACACGCATCGTATGGAATACAAGATGCACCGGATGAGGAAGTTTAAAAACTTTCCGAGCGAAAAGTAGAACAAAGAAAAACAAAACAAAAAAAAAATAATAATAAGTCTCCTAACATTTTCCCAAAGGTTTCACTCTCCTGTCACACACACTCTCCAAATGACAGCTAGCAAATTCAACTCTGCAAAAAGAAAACAGAGCCACGTCAATCGAGAGGAGAGGAAAACCAAGCCTCAAGGACACAAACCGCACCTTGGCCTGGGAGGAGCGCTAGGTCCGGAGCAGCCTCGACCTCCGGCTCCCGCCTCCACTCACCTATGTTAGCTTCTTGGCTTTGTTGTAGAGCGAATCCACTACTTTACTCATATTCTGAATAGTCTCGAGGGCGGCTTCGTAAGTTTTGTCTACGGGGGGTTCGTCGAAGATGATCAGGACTCCCTCGCCTTGGTCAAGGATGCCTGCGGGCACAAAGCTGCGGTTACCAGTGCACGCTGGGCAGGTCGCGTCTTCCAGACAGCGGGAATTTAGGGAGCTACCCAGCAAACGGCCGGGCAGCTGTGCTGGGTTTGGAAGGGGCTCATGTGTTGTGCTGGGCTGATTTTTGTCTGGGCTGTAGCAGCAGCTTACCCAGGGGACTGAAAAAAGAGGGGCCCGAGAAGAGACGCAGGAGATGCTCGTGTCTGCACATTCCCTAAGAGCCACCTTCCTCCTCAGGGCCCCTGTGCCCAGCAGGACGGCTCAGCACAACACAAGATGAAAAAAGCCACTTTATAATGCAATTATTTCCAGGTGCCAGATGGGCACTGCAGCTGGGTTCTGTAATTTTGGAGCTGTTGTCTAACCAACCTGCTTCTTCCAGCCATTCATCTTGCTCAGCCAGATCAAGAGGGCTTTCTAAATCGATGCCAGGGACAATGTAAACAACAGAGCTCTTTCCTTGAGGGCTTATTAGAGAGGCAGCCTCCTGCGGTCCCAGCCAAACTCAAACCAATCAACTGTGCTGCGTGGTGCCCCCAAAACGCTCCTGACATCAATTATCTGGGAAAGGTGACCACGTACTCCAGCAGGCTCCAAGGCAGAAGAGCACATCTTTGCTAGACAGCCCTCCAGCGGGTCTCACAACTGTCCTCGGATGCAAGCAAAGGCTTAAATGTGGTTTCTAATTTGGGGGAAATTATGCCTCGAGCTTAACGAAGGCAGATGGAAGGAGCAATAGGAACAGCCTTCGTGACAACAGGGTAACAAATAAACCCACCGCTCAGAACTCTTCCCGGAGCGCTTGTTAACGGCGTCTGCCGCCTGAAGCGGAGCAGAGCAGTCTAAGGACGCTCAAGGCTCGAAGGTGCAGTGATAAAGAGGAGCCTACCCACAGATAAAGAGGAGCCTATCCACAGCTTGCTTACACGCGACCTGCCCTTGGGCAAGGCAGTCAAGCTCGGAGGATGCAGAGACTCACCATGAAATTTCTTGTCCAAGATCATCTGTGACAGTTTCCTTTCTACCTCAGCCTGAAATTGAAGCAGAAAAATTAAAAGTCTCCCGGAACCATATAAAGAAATGCGAATTTCACTACTGCACACTCAACAGCCCTGGCGGGAGACAAGCACTGCGTAAAAGCAGCTATTTTATCACTGAATGCGATTCCCCTCTCCTTGCACACTGCTTTGATACCACCACATGCTTCAGATGACATAGGAAATGAAGCAGTAGCTTTTAATAAGGAGAGCACCAGGATGTCTTGCCCTCTTGTTCCGCAGAAGATGGTGTATCTGCCATTTCACACAGGCTCTGCTCGTTAGGGAATTTGGTTCAGCAAATATTTAGTCAAGTGTTGGCCAAGCTGCATTTAAGCCGCTCAGTACCGAGCTGACCTCCTGCCCCGTGCCAGGCAAGGCCCCAAGGAGCCAGCTCCTCTTCTGCTCTTTGGACAGGGGACACAGCTGCACACAAACAACCACAGCCCAGCTCTTACACTCTATTAGGTGTGTGTTAAACACCAAGGGCTACGCTAGGAAAAGAGTTTGCAGATAGAAGAAAAGGGCAAATAATGTAATGACCATAAAGGCCAAGCTCAGGACACTTCCAAAGCTCTGGCCTTAATGGCAATACAGGACAAATGCACTTCGGGATGCAACCAGCTGGGACTACAGTGGATTTTACTAAAACTTAATCTGGTTGGGATTATCTGTAAAGCAGTTATTGCAATAGGCAATGTGACATACGCACCCTAATGAAACTTCAATCAAAGTGATTAGCCGGATCCTAAAAAATCTAAGAAAGATTCCTCTGGGCACGCTCAGGAGGATTAAATGCAGGTCACCAGGGAAGACTGAGCTGGTCATGACATGAGCTGTTACTACAGCAGAGGAAGATCTGCCGCCAATAAAAAGCAAGTGCTAACGCAGGGAGTAAAACCCAGGTGAAGGATGGTGGTGTTACAGCAAAGCCTAGAGCAGAGGAAGCCAGGCCAATGCCTCCTGGAAACTGGCTGTTAAAGTGGAAGTTCCCAAGAGCGATGTTTTCCTGAGAACGCTGTGGAGCTGATCTGTCAGACCTAATAGCCCACGTTTATTCCCCAGTGGCAAATGCCATTTGACCTCAATTCCTCTGCCCTCTTAAGATGTGCCACTGATTTCCAGTGATGTTCTTACCTTGGAGAGCTTGATGAGGCTGGATATGTGTTCAATCTACAAGAGAGACCAAGAGTTAAGTAAATCTTTAGCTGCACTTTTGACACACAGCATGGAGGTGTGGGGCTCTTCCAAGGAACAGCTCAAGGGCCTGTAAATGCTCTGGCCTAAAAATCTCCAATGGCTTTCTCCTCTTTGCAGCTTCATGTCCTTCAGATTTCATATCCAATTTTAACTGAAGATGGACAAGACACCTAAAGCCATTTCACTCTGAAACATGAAATAACATTTCTCCTCCAAGATTACTGCAGCTTTACCCACACCCTGTCAGAGCCCTGAAAAGCCTCCGGTGTTCAAAGCACGTCCACCCATCAGTGTGCACAACTGAAACAGATGGAAAGGGCAATGACTCTGGAACGTGGTTTTCCAAATTTCTCCTCAGCCCCCTCCTTATTTTCCAGCTGAACACGATGAACCCTCAGCTCTGGAAGCACCAAGCAGCTCTGAGTAAGAATTATTCTGCATGGGAAGAAGTCCCTCACCCACCAGCAGCCGGGCAGAGGCACCAGCAGCAGGGTCGCTGTGCCTGCTGGAAACATTTACCTGTACTCTGGAGAAGGGTTCGATGACTCTGATCAGATTCTGTTCCAATAAGTTATCGCAGAGCTTAGCCAAGTGAGTGTTGATGATGGGGTCGTCCCTGAGCTCCACCTTATAGTCTGTCAGAGCCTGCGGAAGACACGGTGGGGACAAATAATTCAGTTAGCAACAGGTCTCCCATCTTCAAGGCCCTCTGAGTAAGGAGCAGTCTGCCCTCCCAGCCCAGCAAAGTATCAGTGGTTAATCCAATCTCATAACTTAGCCAAAGGGCCAGGAGGTCACGACAGCCTAGCAGCCTCTCAGGCACCGTGCAGCAAGCAGCTTTCATCTTTACACTGCTGCAGCTTAGCAAGCCAGAATCTGGATTACGCTCAGGAGACGGCATGACAGGATTGCTCCCTGACACGGGAATCCTCTCACTTGTCTCTGTGGTGGAAGGTGCACATCCCACTGAACAGCACCAGAAGTACAGGACAGTGCCTCTGAGTTTGTTCTCAAACAAACCCCAAAATCCCCACCTAGTTTCAAGCAAGCTCTTACTCCTGATGCTGTGAAGACCAAACGGGCCAACTATTCCAGAGTATTTCCTTGATGCCCTATTTGCTTTCTGTGAATGTTTTTCTGGTTTCCTGCTGTGGGATGTAGCAGCTCCTACAACTTTCCAACACAAAACGTCCTGTTCAGCCAGGCCCCAACTTTTATGTCTCCTGTCTCACCTTCTCAAAATCTGCCAGCGACCGGTTCTTACTGGCTTGTGCCACACATTTTAGTGCTTCTGTCTGCAGAGAAAGAAAACGACAGTTAGGTTATTTCTCTGGCTTCTCCTCTCAGTGCTATGATGCCAACGGTGCAGTGCACTGAAAACGTGCTTGAGCA
>NW_010187711.1:9787-15405 GCF_000695765.1 Mesitornis unicolor | reverse complement strand
AGGAATGTTCCCTTTGCTACAAAGCCCTGTCAGTGTCACTTCCACACAGGCAGAGCAAGAACAGCTGCTAAGGAGGAGAACATGGGGAACAGCTGCAGGACACTGCGTGAAATCAGCGTCACGGAAACAAAGCACTCGAGTTTTGCAAGGTTTGAGAATACCAGCTGCGGTTCCTATCAGGTTGCAGGTTGGGAGCAAGTCTGACACATCTTTTAAGGAAAAGTGCGTGTTTCGGCACTTGCTTAATGAGCTCTCAGCACTTAACACTGAGTTTCTCCCTTTGGCCAAGCAACAGCAGCGTGGCAGAAGTCCTGTGGATAACCTATCATCGACAGCATCAGAAAATGTTTCTTATCTACCCTCAGTTGCTGAAACAAAGCAAAGACTCAGCCACAACCACACTATCGTATTTGTATTAAACAGAACAGAACCACTAAAACTGTTTCCAAGTGGTGAGAGGCACAAGTGCACGAGAGGAGCAGAACAGCCCAGTGGCTACGGTGCACAAGGCCCAGGTTTATGCTACCATCTCTCCCACCGAGCTGTTCCTAAAGCTTCCCACTTTCTGCTCCCTCCGCTCAGTTTCCACAGCTGCCGCGGGAGCCTGTGATCGCTGCTGTCTCAGGAGGAGAGTGCAGGCAACAGCTGAGATTTTCTCCACTGCACATTGCCCTCCTGCTCTGAGAAGCAGCCTCCAACCCAGCTGCCTCTCAGGCGATGGGGATGAAGCAGGACCAGGGCTGCCCTCTGTGACCAGGCAGGGATATTCCCACTTCAGACTCTTTCCTATGCACGTGTGCTCACTGACCTCCTCTAATTAGCTTCTCCAAGCCCCTGTGAGGTGGGTATTAGCTCCTGCGTCAAAGTAAAGAGCCGTCTGACCAAAGCCTCCGAGGGCATCAGTGCGTAAAGCCTGGCTCAGACCCTGGCACGCTTGGCTCTTGGCCCTGTACTTTATATAAAGCATCCCTGGATTTAATACGGGGGTGGCATTCGCAGACTGGCAAGTTAACATGTTAGAATAAACAGTTGATTTAACAACTCCCCAGCTGCTTGGCTTTCACCTTACAGTCATCTAGGTCTCAAGCTGCTCAACCACACTGAGATGAATGGGTTTTCAGGACTTGCTACAATGCAAGTAAAAACAGTGACTAACTTGGATTCCAATCCATCAGATCCATGGCTGCTGAGCAGTAGGTGAGTCGAGACACGAGTACCTTTGGCATTAGGCATTTAGTAGCTCATGAAGAAAGCAGGGAGAAGAACCAAGAAAATGAAGCGAGCAAGCCAGGTTCTCAGGTGGTGAAAATCACTGTACTCCCTTTGAAGGCAACTGACTTCTGGTAATTACTTATGGTAATTTAATCAGTTCTGGATCTCATTCAGGACACTCAGAAGTGAAGGGCATTTTGGTATGAAAAGACTGAAGTATTTGACAAAAAGAATAACACAATATTCTCAGAGATAATAGGAAGATAAAAAGGATTAAGTTTCTATACCTGTCTTCCTGCATACCGCAGAGCAAGCTTTCCACTCACTAATGCTTGCACATCTTCTGGGCTAGAGAGGGGAGGGAAGGGAAGAGAGCATTTATTCAACAACACGGTCAGCTGAAGTCTAAACATGCCTCAAAAATTCCCAACTGACAGCAAATTACTACAATTCAAATGACACCGTACCAGACACATTGATTAGGTCATAAAAAAGACAAACAGCAAAGCTTGTCAGCTTGAGTTCTTTCATTTGTGCACAATATACAAAAGACCTTTCCCATTTATTTAAATGGAAGTGTTCTTTGCAGAACCGTTTGCCACGTACATGTTCAGCATGATTTTGCACAACAACATGTATTTCAGCGCAGTGATGGCTTTTGGGTTGTCAATTGAATCGTATCCCTCAAACGCCTCGTAAAAATACGAGTAGGCTGTTTTCCAGTCCTTCTCTTCTGCTGCATGGATAATACCTGTGGAGAGGGACAGACAAGAGGGATCAGAGTTAATTCTGAATGTAATTGGAAGGGGACAGAACAATTTGATTGCCCAGTGCTTTATCAGGTACTTCAGTAAGAGAAACCCTTTTCTTTCTAGAACATCCAATGCCCTCTCTTAAGGGGACGTGTTAAGACAGACAAGTTCAGAGGACTTCAGGCAAGTGCCTGCAAATTAGGTCAGGAACAATGTTAGTTACACTAACACGGTGCAACGCTGTAGTGCCTAGGGAGGTTACAGACCCTCCACCACCAGGGGTTTTCAAAACCAGGGTGAGACAACGTGTGTCAGGAACAAGGTAATTATAGCTGCTCCTGCCTCGAGGCAGCTGGGCAGACCAGCAGGTATCTTGAGGTCCCACCTAGCAACATTTTCGATGATTCACTCTGGAAAGAACAAGTATCAGTCGATTGATGCATCATGACGAGTCCTAGGCTTCCCCCTTCTCCTCAAGGGCTTTACCTGACTGCATGTCTAACGCTGCTTGCAGCTTAGGTGGACAGTAGATCGCGTTGGCTGTAGTCCGTGCAGAGGTTAAGGCTGCTCTTGCTTTTGGCAGATTGCTCAGGGCATGGTAAGTCTTACTTTCTAACAGCTGCACTTCCACCAGCAGTGCCTTGTCGTCCATCTTTTTCAATTCCCGAAGAAGCTGGGAGCCTAGCAGAGGGAAGAACAAGAACCTTTGTAACCCGCTCTGCATCTGCATCGACAGCTTCACAAACCAAGCCTTTCCAGGTGACACCCTTCTTCCCCCACAGCACTACTGGCTCTGAGGAAGGGAGGCTGGCCTTACACAACCTGTTCTTCCAAGAAGGAACAGAGAGGAAATCATAGTAGGTCAGTGCCAGCCCACAGCTGGAGAAGACTGCACCAGTTGTGTCAGAGGTGGAAGAGGGTGGTGAGAGATCGTGTCTCTGCCATCTCATCACGGGCAGCAGGCACCCAGCAGACAGTCAAGGATGGGCTGTGCAGTTCAGACGGTCGCTCTGGTACCCCTTCCCCAGGTGAGAAGGTGATTTACCACGCACACTCAGAGGTCTGAGCAAACCTGAAGTACTGCCTGCTCCTGCACCACTCCCCTAGGGTGAGATCTGAGGATTTTCAAGCAACTCTTAAGAATATGGGATGAGGAAGGAATGTTTTAAGCACAAGACACCTGCAGATCAAATTCAGGAGGTAGGAATGGACAGCCTAAGAAATGCCTAGAGATATTGCTGCATTAAAGACTTGTGAGGACAGAGATACCCCAGTCTTAGAGGAAGCTTTGCTGCTTCTTTCCCCTGCTACAAAATAAAGAGCGAACTCATGGCAAGCAGAGATGAGAACCTCATCTGCACTTGCTGTGCTTTTCAGGTGAGAACCACAGCTGAAACTGCATAACCAGGTGGGAGAGAAGGGGCTGTCCCTAGAAACATCCCATAATAGGGACTCTCCCTACACCCCATGGCCACGGACATAACCACATCTTGGCCAGCCACACAGAAATGCTAGCGTATAACATTGACACCTTGAGAGAGTTTTCTGAGAGACCGTACTATAGGTACAGGCCTTCACAACTCCCTAAGCTGTACCACCTTCATTAATTAACTTAATTAAGGTAGACTGCGATCATTTTAAACCTGAGTTCATCACATGTCTGTATGCAAACGAATTCTAGCTTGATACTGAATTCCATGTATCATAACTTGATAACCTGATCGGGTACAAGTCACCAGGTGACTGTGGGCATGACCCGGGCTCTTGCCACCACAGTGTTTAAGAAGTTACGGGTCCCTGGGGAGGCATCACCGCTGCCCAGGTGAGCACTTCTGTCCGTGTCACTGCAGCCATCCCTCAGCCCAGCTCACACCCACGTGTCTGTACAGCTTAAACCTCATCTTCCACGACTGCGCATTTGTAAAGCACCAAAGGGAGCCGGGCCGTGTAAGATGACCTGCTGTACTCTGCTTTGGAGCAGAGCAGGAGAGTTCACGTGGTTCATTACCATATCTCGGGTGGTGCAGAAGCAAGTTCTTAAAGCTTTTACACTACTTCACAAGAGCTTGTCTAATTACATCCTTAGAGGTTTGCCATTTCCTGGCACTACTACTGCTTTCATTGAGTCCGGATTTGAGCAAACTGAACAAAAAGAGCTGGTTTCTCACTTCAACCTCTCCGACTACAGCAGTATACTACCTAAGGTCCAGCAGCAGCCAAATCTGAAGGCCTTCAACTGGACACAGCTCCTCTTTGCTTCCAAAATTATTTGAAATGAGCAAACGGTGAAAACAAAGAGGTCTCCTAAAGCTTTTATCACCAAGCTGTAGTAAAAGATGACAGAACTGGCACAGCACTGAGCAGTTCATGCCCAGGTCCTAGCAAACTCATCAAGGAACATGATGCAGTGCAGCATTTCCCTCGGCCTTGATTTCCAAGCAAGGAACTACCCCCACCTAGCGGGAGACTCACCCAGCTGCAGTGCTTCTTGGTACCTCTTGGTATCGAAGTACAGGGAGACCAGCCTCGCCTGGAGAACAGAAAGGGAACTGCTGTGAGGAAAGGCAGAGAAAGGCAGGACAGACTTATCTTGCAAAATGAAACTCTATGTTCTTATCTGCACGGACGTCACTCATTTAGTTTCTATTAATTACATCATAGGGTCCAATTCTGCAAGATCTACCACTTGGAAGACTGGCTAGTTCAAAGATAACTGGTAAAATCCTGTTTAGTCACGAAGAGTCACTAACTTTATTGTCATCGCTACGTCCACGACACAGACAAGGATCTGGAGGACACACCACAAGTTCTATACATTTACAGGCAGTAGTTCTGACAAATGTTCTTACACAGGCTGGGGACCCCCAGCGTAACATACCTCCAGAGCCTGGCGTAAGAAAGTCCTCTTCTCTGATTTGGCCCATTCAATACACTCTAAACACAGGTCAACCTTAAAGGGAGCAGAAAGAAATTGGTAAAGCCTTCTGCTGCCCCTCTTTAAAACAGCAGCATGGTTCAATCATGTCCTACAAAGCAACAAAAATACAACACAACCTGAATCTCCACAATGTAGTTTGAGGAAACAAGTCGTTCCTGCCTCAACAGCAGCATTGCTAAACATGAAATCAGCTTTACTCTAAAACCAGCCTGGAGATGAGACTCCATCCTTAGTGCCTACCCCAAATAGTGCTCATTAACACCTTTAGTATGCCCAGGGTAAAGCGCAGGTCACCACTGAGAACTGCAGCTCAGCAGTGCAAGGTTAAGGGACCTCTCTTCAGTAAGAACTCAATGGTAACCACCCACGATACACTTACACCTCAGGCTGCATCGTGCTGACACCAGCGTTTAAACCCAGAAATATTGCACAACATGATACAGAACAGCTCTGGTTTGTGCTACAGATTTTCATATTTGATGTGCCAGATCAACTTCCTGCGCTTTGCAACGACGTTCACAGTATCATACCACTTGCAATACAAATTGCAAGGTAAGTGGAGCTCAGAAGGCACAGTTTAGTTTAAGCTCCAACAGACCACCTCTTCGACTGCTTTTCTAATGCATTTGGCTTCCGAGAACTTTGTGACCACCACGGACAATCCTCCCACACTGCAATCTGCAAGTAAAGATCTGGCTTCCGATGTCTCAGCAGTA
>NW_010187711.1:0-9756 GCF_000695765.1 Mesitornis unicolor | reverse complement strand
TGAAATCCTAACAGCGTTTCTTAAACAGCTGTGCCTTCGCTTGAAACTAAAACATCTGGGCACGTGAGAACTGATTCTGCCTTTGGGCGAGGGATGGACTAGAAGACTTTGAGGCCCCTTCTAGTGCGTTTTGCACCATTTCATTCAGCCACAGAAAAATGTATTTGCAATTGCTTTAGAAAGAAAGGAGAAGAAAGTGTGTGTGTTTTAGGGCCTAAATATGTCAGATCATGTGTGTCCTCCAGCAGTATAAGCAAGAGAGGTGCCAGGCTCCACTATTTCCAGCCGAGTGAGGCGCCAGCAGCCAGTCAGTAGGTGACACAGGATGTTTTATCTATCACTTCAAAACAGAGTAAAGGAACCCAATGGCTCCTCATATTTTTAAGACTGCGGAGATTCCCTTGATGAATAAAGCAGTCGTGTTCCACCCCGATTAGCAGAGGGTGTTGATTTCATACTGGTCAGTAATACACAGGTGCTGGGCTCGGGAGTGTCTTTTCCCAAACTCTCTGGATGGCAGCTCTTGCTGGAGCAGCTCTGTAGCTGCACGACACTGCAGGACCTGTCAGCTCCTCATCACTGCTTATTAAATGGGGACACTTTATGAAAAGCCATTATGAAGTTGCAATTTATTACACAGTGATAGCTGGAACATTAGGAGCTGGAGAAATCTCTAATTTCATTGCTTTACTGGACTCCTGGGAGTCTACTTAACATAGGATACACCAGAGAAGAAAACGTCCTTCTGAACACTTCTGAGCACTGAAAGTACTCAGGGTTACTGCACCAAGAACCTCACAGGTTAGGTGCTATAATTCCTTAAGGTTTTGGGTCTGGCTTCTGAATATGCTTGAGAGTGAATGTTTTGACTAACTGGGCCATGTCTCCACCAGTGTCACTGCAAATTCTTTCCCTGCCATGAAATGTCACCTTTTGGGTCTGCATCCAAATGTCGTCATTTACATCACGTTACCTTCAGTAAAAGTCTGATGTCACTCATTTTCTCCTGACCCCTTTAGGGGTTCCCTTCTCAGCTGCACATCCCACCCACATCCCTTAACCTCCTCCATTAAAGAAGAGGGGCAAAAGAGTCTGTCACCTTTTACAGTAACGCGACACACAAGCCACAAGAACTGAACAGCAAACAAAGCACATTTCCTAGGTTACCTGAACTAAATGATGATATTTCTGTGCTAATTTGGCTAACAAGAATGCCATCTGCCTCTCAACACGGCAGAACCTCTTCTAGGCTGCAATTTGTCAGTCACTGTGTGTGCAGCGTTATGCAGGCTCTGTCCTTAACCTGTTGCTGAGGCCCTCCCTGCCTTCCCCTTCCATCTCAGTGCCTTGCTGTGCCAGTACCTGTACCACTGCAGGGCAGCACCGCTTGTAAGTGGCTCCTCATCAGACAGAGAGAACCATCACCACACTCTAGGGAGCTAATGAGACCAGAGCAAATCCTAACTGGGGGCTACCGAATGGGGTTTCTAGTGGAGAAGCTCATCCACTGGAAGTAGTTCACACTTCATAGCTGCAAAACTTTTTCCGTTCCCACTTCAGGAGTAATTTTCACACCTCAGTAGCCCTCTGTAGAGCAAGATGTCTACTGCACTGTGTACTCATGTCATACATCTTCATGTCTCAGAACCACAGCCTGGTTTGAGTGGGAAGGGACCTCACAGCCCCCCCAGTCCAACCCCCATGGGGTCACAGCTCCCCCAGCCCAGGCTGCTCACAGCCCCGTCCAACCTGGCCTGGGGCACTGCCAGGGAGGGGGCACCCACAGCTTCTCTGGGCACCCTGGGCCATGGCCTCACCACCCTCAGAGTGAAGAATTTCCTCCTATATCCAGTCTAAATCTGCCCTCATTCAGTTTAAAGCCATCACCCCTCATCCTATCACTCCATGCCCTTGTAAACAGTCCCTCCTCATCTCTCCTGTACCTTTT
The DNA here is from genome assembly GCF_000695765.1 of Mesitornis unicolor. Taxonomy (NCBI): domain Eukaryota; kingdom Metazoa; phylum Chordata; class Aves; order Mesitornithiformes; family Mesitornithidae; genus Mesitornis; species Mesitornis unicolor. The sequence continues at coordinate 7,808 of NW_010187711.1, read as the reverse complement.
CATGTCCTGGAAGATCGCTATAAGGTCTCCCCGCAGCCTTCTCTTCTCCAGGCTGAACGACCCCAACTCTCTCAGCTGTCCCCATGGCAGAGCTGCTCCAGCTCCTGATCATCTCCTTGGCCTCCTCTGGACTCACTCCAACAGCTCCATGGCCTCCTCGTGTTAGAGGCCCCAGAGTGGGATGCAGAGCAGGATGGTGGGGTCTCAGGAGAGCAGACTAGAAGGGGAGAACCACCTCCTCTCCAGCAGAAAGGTACCAAGCAATACTCACCATCTAATCCCACCTGCTCCTGAACACACCTTGAACGCTCGCTCCTCTGGTTCTGTGCCATCACACACTGCCCGCACCTTGCCATTAGGCTGACCTCCCCAGAGCAGGGACAGCACGCCTCACCTGGTATCCCAAACACTAATCACACTACAAAATACCACTAATGTTGTGCATCTAACAGCAAGCAACGCCAACCCAAGAAAAACAACCAGGGTGAGAGCAGCTCCCAACCTGCAGCAGGATGAGGCTTGCAGAGAAACATGGTTATGAGTGAAGTAAATGATCTAATGTTTTATTAATAGAACATATCCAAATGCATTAAATGAACGTTTCCTGACGTGAGCAGTTCTTCAGTGTGAAGCAAGTAGGTCAGATAATGGTGTTACAGGCTTTTGAGGAACAGAGTATCGCTGATTTAAATCTCACCTCCTGTCCTGTCGCTGCCTCCATATCAAGGAACAGGTCGAGCAGGGACCGGACTAAGCGGGCTGCCTTCGCTTTGCTGATGGAGTTCAAGAAGGGTCGCACGTACTTCAGAAGTCCTCCCAGCTCTGCATGCAGAAAAACCACACCACGAATTACAACCATTCCACTCACAGCGCAGCTGGAGCGCCCGACACGTCTGTACACAGCAGTATTTATTACACCAAACGTTTTATAAGCGGTCTCTCAACATCATTTATGGGAAAGGAGCGATAAACATCACCTGAAGGAATGCCCCGCAGTAAACACGGGGGCTGGCAGAGGTGGCTGCTGGGCCCCAGTCTCACCCGCACAGCGCACGTTACTGCAGCTATAACACCATTTGTAGCTACGCTTGCCTCGGGCGCGTTTTAAAAACGTAAGGATCTGCTAAATGCTTTGAGATTTTTCTATAAAACGGGCAATGGGGTTTACAGTTTAAGTACACTTTTATTAACTCACAGTTTGGCATTTTACCCTGCCAGGCCTAACTGGCCCTAGATCAGATACACCCCGCACGCCACTGCCGAAAAAATGACGTTTCTTAACACAACGGCCCACGTGACCTAACTGGATCTCACCTGACTTCCCTAGATTCCTGTTTCTACGAGACACCTTACCGGTTTACAGGTATAAAGCCAGTCTCGAGCTCACCAAAGTCTTTATGAAGAGATACACTAAAAACATCACTCCTGCAGAAGGGAGGAATGCGGCAGCAGCTCATGGAAACAGAAGGGGTTTGTGTGTGGGAACTGCACAGCACAAGCTGCAAGTCCTCTCCTGCGATAAACACGCAGGCGTCTGCAGCGATGTCAGGTCACGGTCAGCAGAACAGCACCGCCACGGCGCGGGGCTCAGCGCCGACCCAAAGTGGCGGGGCCGCGTGCTGAAATCGCAGCTTATGCGCCTCCGAATTTTAAGTCTCACCCAAACATTGGCCAATTGGTATGACAACGTTCACAAGATCTGATAGTAAAAAAACCAAACACCAGAACAAAACCTGTAATGAGTATTTCAGAAATCTTCAGTGTACTCTGTACCAAACTGGTATTGGAATCGAAATTACATTAACCTCTTAGTTTAGTTTTATTTCAACTGATATACAGAGAAGCATTGGTAGAATTTCAGCTTGGGAAGACTCCAGTGAAAAGAGTTGAAACAAAGCTTCCTTTCGTATTTCATTAAGCAGTAATGCAAAAGAGTTGTTAGAAGAACACCTTAACAATATCTAAAAAGTCTGCCTTATATCTTTTATGTTTTCAATCTATTTATTTTAGAAGTTTAATCAAGCCTGATTCAGCCAATTTCTTACACTGTTAAGAAGCAGAGCTCGGTGTGTTCCAACCCAATTGCTCACAGTGACGTACTCTCATTTTACACATCTCAAAGCGCAGTTTTAAAACAAACTAAACTTATCTCGAGTGCACCCCGAGTCCTTAGAAGGAGCCTTGTTTTCCAAACAGCAGTGCAACAAATCAGGACTCTTTTCGACAGCAAACCACTTGGACTTTGCACCAGGAACAAACAAGATGCTATGACTGCCATGCCTGAGATTTCATAAAAGTTTTACTTTCTCTGCCCCCCAAAACGGGCAGGTTTTTCTAGAATTGAGGAGCTAACACTGTAACACTGAAGAACGAGCCCTGCTGACTGACAGTTTCAACCAGCCCTCCTCTTTCACTCAACAAGGAACACTTTACCGAGTGCCCCGTGGCAGACAATGGCTTTACCCACAGCGCCTTCGTTCTGAGGACCACTCCATCTGCAGTAGCTCTCACAGATACAAACCCTCATCATTTGAAATCAAACACTGCGGTTTCACCCACAGCAAACAAACTGCAGCAGACAGCAGCTTCCAACTCATCGGTTTTGTCCTGAGCTACTCTCAAGTGTCCCTCCTGTCGATGGGAGCCGGGAAAGGTGGGCTCCAGATCACCTTCTTGGGCTTGGAAGAGAAGCAGCACTAAAGCTGGAGCTGCCCAGACACTGGTTCTCGTGCTCTTCCCTGATACAACTAACACAAGGGCTTGAAAACGTCGCATTTAACACCGAAACAGGTCTGCTTCTCATCAGGCCGCAGTGCTGCATCCCTCGCTTTGAGCTCTGTAACCAAGAGTTCACCAGTTTTCCAGTTTGATTTATCAAGGCAGTGAGGCTCTCCGAGATCCATCAATCCCAGCTCCTCTCACTGCGCACTGCTGCGTTACACCAGCATCTCAGGACCAACTGAACCACGCTCCCAGTGCACAACACGCTCTGCCACACAGGAGAGGAACTTCAAGGGAAAAAAGGAAAAGAGTACACGAAATACACCGCTGTGCTTATCTTTCCACTGACTCGGCCAACAAGAGTTCACTAGAAAGCAGATCTGAAGTCAACAGCTTCATTATCCCTGCGCTTTGCGAATGACACACGTAGACGTGCCAGCTCAAAGCTCCCATAGAAATGTCTCTTTCCTACCAATGTAACTGTCAACTATTTTTAGGATTTTTTTTTATAAGTAAATGCAACACTGGGTAATGGTGTGATTGACAGCTCTGGAGAGGTGATGAGCAGCAGCTCTGGAAAATGAAGTCTGCTGCTCATCCGCAGAGAAAGTGCTCCCACAAGCTACCACGCCAGGTACCTGAACTCCTGCTCCGAGTTATCCCCATCCTAGTTTTAAGCAATGCTACAGAAATCTAGAACTGTCCTAAAAAAGAATACAAGTAATTAATCTACCAGTTCAATCCTTAATCTCTACCAAGCAGATAAAGACGGTCATTTGTATTATTGTGATTTTTTTAAACAAAGGCTGTAGCTCACTAGAGGTCAGTCCTCTAAACTACAGGTTGGTTTTACACTCAGCCCATAGCAGCACAGCAGCTGTAACCTTCAGATCCCACCAACCTGCAGCTGATTTCTGCCCTAGGCTGCAGCTCACAGACCCTTTCATCTCAGGGCCGTTATTGCTTGAAAGCAGCCAGTGAGCCACTGGAACACCTCGAATCTGTCCGAGAAATCCCACTAGCTAAAACTAAAATGTGTGCAGCAAAAGCTACAGTGACAAGATCTATTGTATTTGGGCCAGAAAATGCACCACCTCAGTGATTTCCTGGTTAAGCAGCACCGGATTCACTCCCCTTGGATCAGAGGATGCACGTGTCTGCCCTGCACTGGCATCTTTGTGAACAGCTGCAGGAGGTGAAGGCACTGCTGGCCCCGAGCGCTCGTCACTCCCACCAGCCTGCTCCATCCTAGAAAGCCGACAGGAAGGGAAGGTGACAGCGTCTTTCCCACAGGACCAGCACATCTCCAAGCTGCTGCTTCCCCTTTCTTCATCCCTCAGCTTGCCCACGTGTCTCCAGAAAGCACAACACACACCAGTCGACACACACACAGCGGGCTTCTTAATGGTGCCAAATCCGTTTTCCTCTATTCACAAGATACATTTCACATTTGCTCCTTCATAGGCCTGGTTTTGATGAGTTAACATTGTCATTTGCAATGACTAAGCCTTTCCCCAGCTAGCCAGGCTCTGAGGATACACTGAACTTCTTTACACTCGTGTCAGACTTCAGCTTCAACTCAAAACCACTCCAAGTTCTGCAGCGGTCTGGAGGCCATGGTGCACCCAACGACTCCTTTCTCAGGCTTGTGCACACCAGCAGCACATCCACACATTAACTGAGAGACTCTTGTGATGATTTCCACCCTTTTTAGCCCAAGCACACACATCTTTCTTGGTGTAGAGGCAAAGCAAGCAAAGTTTAGTTCTCTTTACAGAGGCAAACATCAGAGAGCACCTGCACAGCACAGACACTGACACCTGAGTTAACTGACTTGAGGTCCTCAATTTTCAATTAGAGAATCAGGCACTTTTACAGCAGGCTACATTTGTCCTGCTCCAAATTCTGACTGTAGGAAGAGGTGAATCGTGTGCTGGAAGGGTGTACTTTTCTCCAGTGACCATAAAGCAGTCCACACTAGGAAACAGATGTGGACACCTATAGCGAGGTGAGATGAATAGCACCTTTGTTTCCAGCACTGCTCTAAGTGCGAGTAATCCACTTTGTCACAAGCTCTGTTCAATCACAAATCACAGGGGGATCAGTGTCCAGAAGGCTCAAACATGTGTAGACGTGGGTAGGTCACTTAAATGGCCAAAACATGTTTACAAAGACTGGCCAGCGGGACACCAAGCGCTCATTTCAGAACAGAGATAAGGCTGTGGTCTTGATCAGCCGCTACCCGAGACCTCATGCGGCTCTCCACAAATTACTCTAACACCAGCTCTGGCCTCCCAGTTGAATCTCAGTTCGATTAAACCTTAACTGGCCTGTTATCCCCAGCCAGTTTCAGACTGTTTTTTAACACACTTCACATTCAGAACTACTGTTGTGCACAGCTGGAAGACACCAGGGCAGTAACACGCACAGAAGGCTCTTTGTACAGATGTGGTGTCTCAGCTCCTGAAATGCCTGAGGTGAAAGGTGCTCCAGAAAAGGCAAGAGCATCCTTCAGCAACAGCAACAAAACTGAACCGCTGAGTACAACACAAACACACCGCCTTGAGCTTTCCAGGAAGCAGAAGGCGTGAACAGACTGAACTCAAAAATCGTTGAATAGAGAACTTAACTCCATTTCTGTCCCTTCACACATTCACAATGGCAGGGCTGTCGAGTCCTGCTCTCGCGAGGAGCTGGGCAGGGATTTTCTGATGTCATGTTCCAGCAGAAAAATCAATTGAGAAAGAAGCTGCTGGTGACAAAGGACTTTGGAGAAGAGAAGGCTCTGGGAGGACCTCATTGCAGCCTTCCAGTTCCTAAAGGGGTCCTACAGGAAAGCTGGGGAGGGACTTCTGACAAGGGCATGGAGTGATAGAATGAGGGGAATGGTTTTAAACTGGAAGAGGGCAGATTTAGACTGGATATTGGGAAGAAATGGTTCACCCAGAGGGTGCTGAGGCCCTGGCCCAGGGTGCCCAGAGAAGCTGTGGGTGCCCCCTCCCTGGCAGTGCCCAAGGCCAGGTTGGACGGGGCTGGGAGCAGCCTGGGCTGGGGGAGCTGTGACCCCATGGGGGGTGGACTGGGGGGCTGTGAGGTCCCTTCAACCCAAACCAGGCTGGGATTCTATGACTTTTTGGGACAAGCTTTGCAATTCGAAACAAGGCTCTCAGACTATTAAAAACAAATCAAGAGAAACTTCTCACCTCAAACACGACAACTTAACAAAACTTCAGTCACTTGAACTGAAGTGGCCACACGCCAAAGGGTCACAAACTGAACTGTCCCATGCATCAGGAATCCTATGGAATACTGGGCCAAGTAACAGGAGATTAAGATTTTATGCTGTTTACCTAATTTTTTAGTTTCTGCCCTGTCTCTGAGAGAACATTTCCTGCCAAAATCTGCTTTGACTCCTGTTCCATTCAAGAAGGAGGCTGCATTCACTTCCACGTCTGCATCTCTTACCCAATACCTCAGCTGCTTAGTTCAGGCTCACCTTCTGCCTGCCCAGTCTTGGCCAAAAGCGACCCCAGCTCCAGGATGCTCTGCTCTTTGACTTGCACCGCTTCTTCATCATTTTCCTGGACATCGCGTTTCACTGGAAAAGAGCAGAAGAGTTACCTTTAGTGCTAACTCAGGTAGAAGACAATCAACAGCAACCAGCTCCTGGAAGGCACCAACAAAGTAACCGCTGTAACAGTGAACTCAGCCTGGCCTGCAAGAGCTGGAAAGCAGATTGTGTGGAAAGTTTCAACGTACACTTTGTAAGGAACGCTTGGTCTACGCTTCACAAAGGCTTTAATCCAGCTCAGACACAACCCCACGCTCCAACTTCACTGTAATTTAAGTGTTGAAGTAGTCTCGTTAAGCCTGTCCAGCTGTGCAAGTGTTGTTTAAAACACACCACCACTCCTCAAACAGAGCCTAGCCCAGAAACCACAAAGCCAAATAAACGGAATTTAATGGGATTTCTGGGACTGGGCTCCTGATGTTGCTGTCTGTGTATGAAGTTGTGATCCCGCGGTCAAAACGCAGCGCAGGGACAGCACGGGCTCCGTGAGCTGGGTACGCCTGCCCCCCTCGCTCAGGAGCGGATCAGGGGTTACAACGCTGCCGGAGCCAGCGCTGCTGCCCACGCTGAACTCTGACAATCTTATCATCACTGCGTGCTAACGTGAGTAACGCCGGCTCCGAAGCACCTACAGGGGCCAAATGACACACGGCACCACCAAACCCGCGTCTGCACACCACCAACTTCATTAAGTTACCCACAGAACACCACACTTCCATCCCTGCCATCGCTACCACGCACATATTCACCTCCAGCAACCTTCCAGCAGTGAGTTCACCCAACTTCCACACAAACAAAGCCAAAATTCACTGCCCAGCTCCACACAGAAAACCCCCTGCACTGCCCCGAGCGCAGGCGGCTCCTCTCAGTCCCCACGCTCTGACACACACAAAGCCAAAAGCAAAGTAACTTTGCTCTCAAGCAGGAAAGCATCGCGGTACGGCTCTGAGCTGCTCCGGCTGACACCAACCCTCAACGTGAGCTGCTGCTCCTGCGCGGCCGGGAAGCTGCCGGGGTGTTGACAGGCACCAACGGCCAATTAACCACAGCAACACCGAGAGGGGCGAGCAACTCTGGAAGGGCACAGAGCAACACAGACACCAGCAAACATTGGTCTGCCCGGCACAGCGGGGGGACAGCAGCTCACAGCATCTCTTCACAACTCGCCGTAAGTTACCAGAACGAAGGGTGACTGTTGTACACCAGTTTGAGGCGTCCTCGCTCTCTCCCCCGTACCCAGACCAGGAGGGATACCCACATTACACCCACCTCACAGCACCAACACCTCCACGGCGCTGCGAAAAGCCCGGGACGGCCCAAAAAAGGCAACGGCTGCAAACGAGCAGGAGTTAAAACTGCAGGCACAGCACACCCGAAAACTCCTCACAACTTTGTGTGGAGCGCCGAGAAGGTCATTTAAACAGCGGCTGCGTGTCAGCGTTACAAGAGGAACCACCGCTTCCAACAGAGTTTTTTCACCCCTCAGCACGCCAAGCTCCCGCTACCAGCGCAACAG
>NW_010187710.1:0-20742 GCF_000695765.1 Mesitornis unicolor | reverse complement strand
GCATCTCCTGGTCAGCGATAAGTACCGGTTCTTGTACTGTTATGTGCCCAAGGTGGCTTGTTCCAACTGGAAACGCATCCTGAAGGTGCTGGATGGGGCGCTGGAGAGTGTCGATGTCAAGTTGAAGATGGACCACAAGAGCGACCTGGTGTTCCTGGGGGACATGAAGCCGGACGAGATCAGCTACCGCCTGAAGAACTACTACAAGTTCATCTTCGTACGGAACCCCATGGAGAGGCTGCTGTCGGCCTACAGGAATAAATTTGGAGAGATCAAGGAGTACCAGCAGAAGTACGGCGTGGAGATCGTCAGGCGGTATCGGAAGAATGGGGGGAATTCGGCAGGTGACGATGTGACCTTCTCCGAGTTTCTCCGGTACCTGCTGGACGAGGATGTGGAGAGGATGAACGAGCACTGGATGCCCATTTACAACCTGTGCCAGCCCTGCGCCGTGAGGTACGACTTCATCGGCTCCTACGAGCGGCTGAACACGGATGCCAACTACGTCCTGGAGCGAGTCCAGTCACCATCCTTCGTCCACTTCCCCGAACGGCAGTCATGGTACAAGCCTGTGACAGCAGAAACGCTCCATTACTACCTGTGCAACACCCCACGCCGGCTCATAAAAGAGCTGCTGCTAAAATACATCCTGGATTTTTCCCTCTTTGCGTACCCTCTTCCCAACGTAACCAGCGAATTCTGCAGGCAATGAGTTGTTCGTCTCGGGGGTCTGGTAGAAATTCTGCCAACGCTGCAAGGATTTGCTAATGCAGCCATTGCTGCGAATAACACATTGCTGCAGGGCTTGTGAAACACGCTCTCCTATGCATTACTTCCTAATTTTATACTTTCCAAATACTATTTATATACAATATTGTATATTGCCTTTGCTACTAGAATACTTTTTGTAGTTTCGTTTTTAATGTGTACATACGCCGCTGACCTGAGCACAACAGCTTTTGCGTGTCTGTTTTGTTTTAAATTCTTTTTTTTTTTATGGCGCGACTCGGAAAACTTCTGTCAGGAAGCTGAGAAATGGATATACTTCAAGCATTTTTCCTCTTTTTTTGGTGTGTTTTGCACTACATAGTACGGGACTGAATCGCAAGCAGAACTTAAAATAGTGGTTGATGTGCTAAAAATTAGCGCTGTTGAAACTGGTCCTAGATGAGACAGGAAGTCGCTTTTTTGGGTATGAGTTGAGAAAAGGCTTTTATAAATTAGGCCCTGTTTATTGTTTATTTTCTGATCTGTAGGGGGTGGTTAAATGAGGCTGCTCTCTTTTTCTGTGACAGTACTAGATAGCTTTTTTATTATTATTATTATTATTATTTACTGTTAAAACTAGTGATCATGCTCACTGTTATGTGATTTTAAGATAGGAAAATACCAGCGATTTGCCCAGCATAACGTGTCAGATGCAATATCAAGTCGTAAGAATTTGATCTTTTCACTCTCTCTGTGAATTAAAGCAATACAGACTTCTGACAAGATCGAAACCCATCCTGGTTCTTAGGACAGAAAGCACCAAGAAAAACCTCCTCATTGCATTCCAGCTCACAGCCTCGGTGGGTGTCTGCGTGCCCACACAGACACAGACCACTGTGGAAAAGTACTTTCTCCAGACGTGTTGGAAACAGTGGCAGTTTGAGGATTTGCTCTCCTTTTTTTATAGACGTGCACAGCATTTTTGTAGCTACTTGTATTTAATTATGCCCTTTAAATTGTAAAAGTTTGGGAGATAACGTACGGTGTTGTTCCTGGGAGGCTGTGTCCTCATTTCTAATAAAGTTTTTATATGAATTGCTCTGTTGCTTAGAGCTTTTCCTTCAATGTTAGTGTTTATTTGTATTCTTGGAAGAGCCTTCTGCCCCGTAAAAGTATGACAAATAGGCAGTTCCTGCCTTGAATAATCTGTGGTTTGAAGTGGCAGAGCAGCGGTAACAAGTGGAGAAAGAAACGCATCCAAGCCGAACGATGAGACGATTACACGACACGGGCAATTGGATGAAAAGCAGCAGCCAGCAGCAAAATAGGTGCCTAATTGCTGTGGAGTTGGTACAAAGCGGTCGGGATGGATTATGGATCCTGTGGGGAGCTGGTGGTTTCCTGGGATTAATGTCTCAAAACGAGGGAAGGAAAATTAAGGTGTCTTGTTGAGGATTTGTGAAATTGTCTGATAGGGAGGCATGGAGCAGCATCCAAGCAAACTCAGAAGCAGTGGGATGAAAAATCCTGCCTAGGGCATGATTTAAGTAACATAACAGATTTACTAGATCTATAAACTCCCTGTGATCACCATCTCCCTCCATTGAAGTCAATAGCTGAGCACAGTTTGAGTTCAGCGATTTCTGCCTTTGATAACGGGCTCCCAGCTGGGTAGGAGAGCAATGACTGGGGTGGTCATGGACTTCAGCTCCTGGCTGCATCCTCGCCTGTGCAGCCACCTGCCCTGTACCAATACTGGGTTACGAGTGGCCTCTGCTCTCCTTGTCTGAAACCTGCAAAATTTCTGCTTGTCTCCAGCAATTTTGGTGACAGCGCAGGAATGTTTGGTGCCCAGTGCTGGAGGAGCTGGAGATCTGCCTTGTTCTCCAGCCAAAGGCACCAGATTCCAGCTGCGATCTGATTTTACTCTGTAAAACAGATGCCAAAGGTGAGGTGGTCTGAGTTTTACTTCAGCCTGACCTTCACGTCTTTCTGACTGGGAATGGGCTGGTTTGACTTTGCTGTCTTTGCTGCTGTGAAGCTGAGGGAACATTTCCTGCTTGATTAGCGATTGGGGTTTTAATTAAATGTTCATTTCTCCGTAGTTTTAAAGGTTTGTGGCGTTTGTTTGTTTATCTGCTGCAGCTCCTGTTCTCTATGTTCAATTCTTTGTCTCTTGTCTCCTTAACCTGATTTACTGCACACAGAAGGATTGTGCTGTTCTTTGCCTGTCACTTCACTCCTTTACTGGGTATCATTGATCACCTTTTTCTCTTTTAATGCAAGCAAATGGCCTCCTACACCCTTGTACCCTCCCGTAAGGAGGGTTTTAATGCGAGCAACACCTGAAAAACCTCATAGCTTGGACAGAACTTTGTCCCATACCTGGCAAAAATGCGTGGAGTGTGGAAAAGTCTCCCAAAAGCTGAAGCAGGGGCCGTTTTGTCGTGTATCTCTAAACCTAATTCCTCTTACTCGATCAAAGTTATGGACTATCTTTGATTTTCTTGTCTCTCTGCCACAGGTCAGCAAATAGGAAAAATCAATTAGGTTTCCATTAGTGATACTTCACTTCATCCATGGCCAAAAATACAATTTCCTGAGAAAGCTTTTGGCCAAGTAGGAAGAAGGAAAAAAACCAAGCAGCAGCAGCAGCAGCAGCAGCAATCTCCTTCTGTAACCGTATCCTTTCTTTCTTTTGTCAGGCGTTTCTCAGGTGTGGAATAAATCAGGAGCAAATTCCACGGCTGACAGCAAGCACTGGAGGTGAGGACCCAGCCCTCCTCAGCGAGGACTTGGAGAGCAGGGAAAGGGGTAACATCTGCAAGAACAGGGAGGGGAGATTCCACAGCAGCTCAAGAACAAACCGGAACGAAACCGTGGTTGTGAATGGTTTTGGTTTGCCCAAACTGTTTAACGTTTCTGCTTTCTGATCTGTTCCAGCTTGGCAGCTCCTTTTTCTGCCTTTCCACCTCCGTGCTTGCAGTCCCACGGCAGAATAAAAAGGTGATCTTTTCTTGTTTGAATTAGTGCGTTTTATTAAGCCTCAATACTGTATTGGATGCTCTGCACTTTCCCAGGTAAATAACTTGAGGGTTTGGCATTGGGATTTAGTCACTGCATTTCCTTCACTTGCTTTTTTCTAATTTCATGTTGATAAATCCAAGCCCTGACACTGCCATTCTCATTTTTTCCATATAGATGCATGGAGACACTCCAGCAGTTTAACCCCACCTTGTTGTATGGAGAACTTCTGATTCCCTCTGAATCACCACCATGTTATTCTATTTTAATTTGTCTTTACTCCCTTCTTAGCCTGCTTACCTAAAAACAAACAGACAGAAAAAGAAGCATCTTACGTGCTCGTAGATTTTGCCATTTATGTGTATGTGCGTATTCCTCCTTCCCTGGTAACTCTTGGACCTGCCAATCCATTTCCACTGAAGTTGAGGGGGTAATTTATTCTACTGCACCCTTTCATTGCGCGTGGCTCTCGTGGTTTTACCGTGGTGTTGCAGAAAGGAACCGAGTGCTTTACTCTCACCGTGTGAATGCTGGTGATGAACAGGGATCTAACGATTTCCCTGTCTTGAATCAGCACCTGCTCGACATTCAGAGCCCTTTATTCCCACAGATGCTGAAACTGTGCTATGCTAAGATTTTTCTAGCAGAAAAGAAACAGCCCTTCCCACCCCACAGACATTTGCATTGCCCTAAGGTGGCTGAGGCACCTTCACAGTTGATTTTATCCCGGTGCTTGGCTGCTAATTGCAAGGAAACGTCCAATTAGCCATGCTAATTTCTATGATATCTCTCTGCTTTGGAAATACATTACAGTTAAGATGGTTTATCTACGTACAAACGTAAGCCAGCATATTCCTGCCCTGCACAAATAATTAAAAATAGGCGATTGCAACCTGTTGTTATGATTCATTGATTGGGTTTTTCACTGATTTCCTAGGTTATTTCTCACAGTTCATCTGTTACACTTGGAATTTAGTTACTTGCTGAAGGAGAAGTCTGGTTAAGGTGATCTTCCTGTGAAATGAGACTCGTGCATTCAGTTCCTTAAAGACCAGTAGGCAAGTCCTCAATTTCCGCAGTGCTGGGGGTACGGTGGTTTTGAGTGCTTCCATCAAGGATCTGACCACGGGCATGCAGGAAAACCTCTGTGTTTCCTGGTGATTAACCGGCGTGTATGGTGTTTTCCAAGGAATGTGGGAAAGAGATAGAACAAGGGGAAACGGCACCAAGCTGTGCCAAGGGAGGTTCAGGTCAGAGATAAGGAGGAAGTTCTTTACTGAGAGGGTCGTCAGAAGCTGGCACAGGCTGCCCAGGGAGGTGGTGGAGTCACCATCCCTGGATGTGTTTAAAGAGCAGGTAGACGAGGTACTTAAGGATATGGTTTAGGGGGTAGACAGGAACGGTTGGACGTGATGATCTCAGAGGGCTTTTCCAACCGAGCGATTCTGTGTGATTCTGTGAGACCCCTGTTCTGTCTTTGTGTTGTTTAAATAATTGCAGTGAATGTGTTTAATACCTTCAGCACTGTGCTTGGACTACAGCAGTGGGGAAGAAGTGAACCAGCTGATTTTTTGCGTATGGAGCTGCTGGTTCAGTATTCCCCTTTGGACAAGGGAGTGGGGCAAGTCATGATGCTTTACTGTTTCAAAAATCTCACGTGGCATCCTGTTCACCAATTCCAATGTGGTTAGGGCTGAAACACCTTCGTTTCAGTGTACCTAAAAACCCAAGGCTTTTTTGCAGCGTAGAGCTGGGAATGGGTATTGAAGCTCAGCACGCAGAAGAAATTGCTTTAACTTGGATGATTTGGGAGGGCACATCAGCCACCAGCAGCAGAGCCAGCTCTGGTGATGACAAGCACTCACCGAGTTAAAATTTGGCATCTGCAGCCTGGTGTCTCTGAATTTCTAAACCAGGGTCGTTGCAGTCAGCCACTTGCAGAAAGAAAAGGGTTTTAAAACGCATTTCTTCTGGTCTCCACACTGAGCTCCAGAGCGTGTGTCAGGTTTTTCCTCTTTCCTGTGAGCTTTTTCCTGCTGCTTTTGCAGAAATAACCAACTTCCTTGCCAGGCACTGGTGCTGAAGTAAATGCATTAACGCTGCCAGTCGCCTTGCTGGCTGGTGGCCATGACCCAGTACCTAACAGGAATAAAGCTTTCCGAAACACGGGTTGGGGTGGGGGGGTAAGCAGTGCCACGGATGGCTGCTTTAATGCCTGTAGAAGGCATAAAACCAAGTTTTGCTTCTGCTCCTCCTTGTTGTCAGTTTGTTGGGGGTTTTTTTTATGGCAGAGGAGTAAGAGCAAGGTGAAAATCTGCAGAAAACCACAGGGGTTTTTATCTGAGTGCTTCAGGCATGACTTTGCTCATTCACTGTGCTGCTTCCTGTGCTCTCTTGTTGGTGAAAATGCACCTAAAAAACAGCTTGTCCTGTGTCAGGGGGGGTGTCCACCTTTGGAATGAGGTGAACACCCCTGCTAGTGTTTTTTTGCTTTACCCATGCAGAGCGTGCCCTGCCTTGCCCTCCTGCAAAGCAGGACCAAAGCTAAAGATTAAAATGCTGCTGGGATGGCAGCCTGACCAGGCGTCTTTCCTGTTTTGTTTTTGCTGAGATGGGGGTGGTTAAATAAACAAACAACTGGAGATGGATTTGTAAAAATCAGGTGGAGCTGAGCTGAGTGAGGGGAGCCCGGTGAGGCTGGAGCTGGGTTTTCCTCCTGGCTCAGCGTACGCACGCACACCGCAGCAGCAGCTCAAGTCACGGAAAGGTTAACTCAGCAAAGGCAAAAATAAAAACAGTCATTGAGAGAAAACATCGCAGAGGCTTTTAGAGCCCTTTTGCGGGTAATGATATCAGCAAAGGTTTGCCAAGACGGCAGGGCTCTGACAGTGCTGCCGGACACACAGAGGTCCCGGAAAAGGACAGCGAAGCCATTGTCGAGGGCATTGTAAAAGGTTCTAGGGAAGGGTGGGATATTCAAAGCTCTCCTTTTGGAAGTTTGCATTTCCCCGGGTCTTTTTATTATCTCCAGGATTACAATTCAAAAGATGCTTCGTCTCATTGCCCAGGCAGGCAGTGAGGTGGGTAGCACGGACCTGAGCCCACCATGCCAGAGCCCGCAGGAGCTGGGGAAGCCACAGGATGCTCAGAGCAGAACTGGTTTTCATGGTTTCCCTCTGGTATTTAAAGAGATTTTATGAAAGAAATTGAAGTTTCTCTTGGGGATGCCCTGGAAAGGCTCCGTTTCCAGCTGCCAGTCCTGTTTCCTTGCCTCTCATTGCCATCGAGATTGTCAGCAGTCACAGTTCTGTACTGGTTTGTGTTGGGATATGACAGAAGAAGGGCTTCAATGAAAAGAGGATGGCACAAAGGGCTGCTGCTGGCTCTGGGCTGCTGCAAACGTAAGCGGTAACAAAACCAAAGTGAATTCACAAGCACAAAATGCTTCTTACTTAGTTTGCTGCTTTTTCTAATGAATGGCCAAATTATCTGGCAGGAGGTTGACTTCAATGAAGTTAGGTTTCTCCTGGGAGGAGAAATATCCATCTTACCCGAGAAAGCAGGGAAAAGCTGTTTTGGGTGAGACCTCTGGGGCAAAAATTAGGGATGAGGCCAATGGATCCTCTAGGCTGAGGTTTTGGGGGCGCTTAAAAGACTTGCACGACTCTGATTAGCAAATGAGCCAGGTATGCGCTGGTGTCCCTGTATCCCAGCAAGGAGCTGGGGAAGATGGGATGGCGAACATGCACAAAATATTTGTCATTTCTCAGCAGTAACAACCCCATGTGCTGGTAGATGAGCAGAAGCGATGAGTCCCACACCCTCAGGCTGCCATTTTGCTGCACCAAATGCTCAGCACTGGCGCCTTGGACGTCTTTTCTTGGTGTGATGCTACACAAACCCCTCCTTAGCATATTTTAGACATCAATTTTAGGCTTGTCGAGAGCTGAGACACAATGTGCTGGAAACTGATGCTTCTTGCGAGAAGGAGACAAAGGGCAGAGGACCTCTTTGGCCCAAGAAGGGACTGTGGGCTAGGAGGCATCAAGAACATTCCCAAGAGACCCCAGGGTGGTTTTGACAGAACCAGATCAAAGCTCCCATTGAAGCAGAGAAATATCTTTTCATTACAGAGAGGGAAAATCTCATTCAGGCCCCTGCCAGCTGAGCTTGGCATTGCCTGGGTGCCCCAATGCACGTCATAGCTTCCAGTGTCAGAAGTGTCACTGGATGAGGCTCTTTCACACGGTGGAGACCAAGCAAAGGAGAAACGGTTGGATGGAAAGCAATGTGCCCAGGCAATTTTCCCCCCTCCACCGCACCCCTCAGCTATTATCGCAGCTCTTTTGCATCTGAATGAGAACTTTCTCCTTTTGCAGCCCACTTCCTTCTGGGGCTTGAATTGGCAAATGGAGTTGTTAAAAATCTCCAGTCTTGAGGCCTGACAAAAGACGGTTGCTATGGAAATAATGGAAGTTGCGTCGTGAGCAAAATAATCTTCAGGCCCAGAGCCAGCGGGAGGGAGGAGGGGACACCTCACTGGGCACGCAGCTTCTGCGGGGGCCCACGTGCCTCCACGTTTCCTCAGATAGCCTTTTCCTTGGCAATTTGTCCTTTGGCTCAAAAGAGCCACAAATAGAGAAACTGGAAATATAAACTGGACGGGAAGGGCTTGTATGAACCTCTTTTGCTCTTTCTCCAGCGCTAGTGCCACCCAGTTAAGCAGCTGCCCTGTGTGGAGATTTATTCCTCTAGATAAGGTTTGAATCGGTTGAGTTATTCGCAAGCAGCCCTCTTCAGGTTAATAACAGCTCTGTCCAACAGTACTGCCATTCTTTAAAAAATTATATGAAGAAATTAGGAAATGAGGACAGATTTGTGGCTAAAACTTGCCTGCTGTTGTTTCATGTCCAACCATTGAGTCCGGCAGTAGACCAAGCCGTGAGGTGTTAACCTTGCTTTCTCATTGCTTCAATGCAATGCCTAAAAGCAGGCAATGAGCTCAATAGAGGAAACCAAATATATATGTTATCTCTAGGAGTGACTATCCAAGAAAATCACACATACTAAAATAAATTCTGGTCATAGGATTTCCAAGAGCAACCACCAGATGGTTGGAGAACTGGATGATAGGGGTACCCAGATAGGGACTGGGTACCCAGAGTGCTGCTGGTTTTCCTACTAAAGACTGAGGCAAAAAAGGCATTAAGTACCTCAGCCTTTTCCTCATCCCCGGTCAGGCGAAAGGGAGGGTGGGTTTGCTTTAAAATTAAAACCCAACCCACTAGTTAAAATAATCATCAAGGATATCTTCTCACTCCTAGCAGGAGAGCTCAATGCAGTCCCATGTGAGATGCTTGTGGCACCAAGTCTCGCAGGTCCTTTGGCAAAGGGCTTTCCATCAGTGCTGGGAAGGGACGTTGGAGAACTGGAATCAAGCAGGTCAGGCTTGGTGTATCCCAGGGATCCGGGTCTGATCCAGCTCTTCACATCAAATGGACGTTTTTCAAATTCTTCAGATAAATTGTTTAGCCATAGAAGTGGCATTTAAGCAGCCAAACTTCCAGATGGACTCTTGAAATTAGGCTGGACTAAAGGAGCTTCTGCAGGACAGACAGCTTCTTGGTGTTCACCATCCAGTTGCCTCACCGGCACCATGCACGTGTCATCCTTGCTGGGGACCTGCTCCCTCGAATAGCTCACTTCCCCTGGGAAGTGCTGCCTGCGTGGCTGCTTTGGGATGCATGAGCCAAAACAGCCTCTACTTGCCCTCAAACTGTGAGCCAAGCCTGCAGAGTTCATAGGTCGGGAGCAGAACAAGCAGCCCTGCAAAGCTGGAGCAGCACCCAAACGTTTCTCAGTTTTGCCAGAGCATTAGCAGAAATTTGAGGAGATCCAGGTTATTTCAGCTGTAAATCAGCTCTGTTCCAGCGAGGTTGCAGGAAGCCCCGGTGCTCTGACACCCAGCATTTATCTGTGCATTTTGATTGCAATGTAATCAGGAAAACAAAGTAGGTGATGTTGATACCAGAAAAAGTATTTGGCAAATAAAGCAAAACAGTGCTTGGAGCTATTTTCATCTGATTAATGCACACGATTAAACAAGTACTCCAAACACAGGTGAGCAAACCCCATGCTTGTACAGCTGGACAGCTTTAATGGGAGATGCACAGGGCTGTCATGAGCACAAACAGCAGCAAGACACCCTCTCGGATGCTATGCAGACCCCACTGGTGCTCCCCGAGGCTCTTCCATTGCAAGATGCAGGGTGCAACCCTGGTGCAGCGAGGCCAGTGTAGGGATGGGGTGCTCCTTGGCCCTGGAGGTGCTGTACAGGAGGGCAGCAGTGGTGTACGGTCAGACGGACATCAGCTTGCTGGGGGTGAGGAGCTTGCTTCAGGCTCTAAGATCAGAACAACGGTTTCTGTCCTGCCTTAGCAATGCCCATCAGGAAAACCAAGGGGTTTGTGTGCAAAAAGGGCGATGCCTGGGCAATAGAGGCCGTACATAGCGGTGTTAGAAGTTCCAGGGTGTAGAGAACTGTGTTCAGTTCTGGGCCCCTCACTAGAAGAAGGATGTTGAGATTCTGGAGCGTGTTCAGAGAAGAGCCACAAGGATGGGGAGGGCTCTGGAGAACAAGCCTGATGAGGAGCGGCTGAGGGAACTGGGCTTGTTTAGCCTGGAGAAGAGAAGGCTGAGGGGAGACCTCATCACCACCTCCAACTGCCTCAAGGGAGGTTGTGGAGAGGTGGGGGCTGGTCTCTTCTCCCAGGTGATGGGGGACAGAACAAGGGGAAACGGCACCAAGCTGTGCCAAGGGAGGTTCAGGTCAGAGAGAAGGAGGAAGTTCTTTACTGAGAGGGTCGTCAGAAGCTGGACCAGGCTGCCCAGGGAGGTGGTGGAGTCACCATCCCTGGATGTGTTTAAGGAGTGGGTAGATGAGGTACTTAGGGATATGGTTTAGGGGGTAGACAGGAACGGTTGGACGTGATGATCTCAGAGGGCTTTTCCAACCAAGCGATTCTGTGACTCTGTGATTCTGTGAAAACGGAAAGAAGTCCAGGCTGCCTTTGTGTTGTGCCGTGGCACTGCACGTGTGCAACCAGCTCTGGTTAAAAGCATCGCATGATTCTCCCAAATGCCATTTTTCTACTCCAAGTTGGTGCAGGTGGCTGCAGCATTTCAGGAGACATCCCAGGGCTGACAGGACACGGTCACCAGGGGCCGGTGACTGACCCCATTTGGGTACAAACCCTTTGGTACACATTAGTGCAATCTCTATATGTTGCACAAGTTGGTGTATTTGTGCACTTCTGCAGCTGAACGCACAGCTCGCGCCAAATATCGGATGGGGAATAAACCCTGGAGCGAGACCCCATCTCACAGCATAGGTGGGAGTCTCTTGCCTCCGGGTCTGCTCTGCATTTCCTATAAGGGCATACAAGGTGGCTTCATTTTTTTCTGGGGAAAAAAAAAAATCCAAACACCTTTGGTTTTCCAAACTTACCAAAAGCCTTTTCCTTTGCAGATCCAAACCAGAATTATAAATTGCATCTTCTGTTTGCTTTCAGCACAGCTTGACGTGCTGGCGAGCCGAGAAACTCAACGAATTTGCTGTACACCTCTCCAAAATGCCAATGGGAGTCGCGGAAACCTTGCTGTGCCACAAGAGAGGCTCGAAGTAAGGCACTGGTGGGATTTATCTGCAAGCTGCAGAGCTCTTTGGTGCGGACCAGCGACTGGGGGAAACTGCACCTTTCAGCAGCTCAGCGTTGCAGCTGCGCCTTGGTAAGAGAGATTTGCTGTTGGGAGCTTGGGCAATGAAAAATTTGGGAAACAATGGGGCACTTTGGGGCTTAAATGCATCCTTCTGCTCTCCTAAAAGCACTGGAGGGGGAGGTATTCCCCCAGTAAGGATTGACAGCTTAGAAATACACTCACAGCATCCAGCAAAATCGTGTTTATTGCTGCATCTCTGTTGGGAAGCATCAGGTGAGGTGGAAAATATGGAAAATAGGGATGCTAAAAGCAGCAGCGAGACAGGCGCGTGGTGCCAACCCAGCTGAAGCTGCAGCTGTTTAATACTTTTTAAGACGCTTGAATAACAGTGAAGAGGGAAGGGAAAATGGCTAAATAGCAAGTCTGGGTATGGGCTCTGCTTTTCTGAGGGTGACAGAGCAGAATTGAGGCAATTCAGGCTCATTTGCAAAATAGCAGCCAAGTTGGGGAAAAGGCCTGGCAGGAGGAAAACAGTGAAAGCTTGAAATTGAAAACTTGAAAACATAATAAATGCGTTGAAATATCTGGACCCTCCAGCTCCTTGCTTGTCCCACTGCCTCTGTGCTGCTGCCCAGCACTCGTTAGAAAGTCCAAGTGAGTTTTAAGCTGATTTGAGCCTCGTGAGCCTGACCTTTGGGGAAAATAAAGTTGTTTTATATGATTGCAGGGCCAGGGAGGCATTTAGGGTGCGTGAGGCTTTTAATGGAGCCCGTGCCGTGCTGAGAGGCAACCAGTGATGGTGAGAAGGTGGGGATGTTTGGGGTGGCAGGGAATACATCTGGTTTAGTGAAAAAAACCCTTTAAGGTGGGGATGTTTGGGGTGGCAGGGAATAGATATGGTTTAGTGAACAAACCCCTTCTCGCTGGGGAGGAGAGCAGAGTTTTGTTGCTCTTCCCCACTGTGTGTTCACAATAGAGCCGGGCAGGAGCCAGGCCTGGTTTTGGCACCAAATTCGCGGTGCTGATGGGATCACAGAATCACAGAATCCCAGACCGTTAGGGATTGGAAGGGACCTCCAAAGCTCATCCAGTCCAATCCCCCTGCCGGAGCAGGAACACCCAGATGAGGTTACACAGGAAGGCGTCCAGGCGGGTTTTGAATGTCTGCAGAGAAGGAGACTCCACAACCTCTCTGGGCAGCCTGGGCCAGTGATGATGCTGTGAAGGCACAAAGTCTCTGCACATCACCGTGTCTGCCCTGGGGCACTCAGCACCGCACCGGCTGCTTCCCCAAAGCAGGAGTCCACCCGCATCCTGGAAACTTCAGACAATTCCTTAAAATAATAAAAATTAAAAAAAAAAGTTTCACAACAGCAAGAACGAGCCCTGCATCTCATTGTAGTGGATCTTGGAGTAGTTGCAAGCAGCTACCCGAGTGGTTTTCCACAGCAGGATGCTCTGCTCGGTCAGGGCATTCAGCACTGAGTGCCTTCTGGTGGGCTTTGTGCTGGTGTAACTCTTGCAGCCAAACTATCACAGCAGCTCTTGGAGAGCAGAGCAGCCTCCCCGACTTCGAAATTACAGTCAAAGTTACTTTCTTTCTTTTCTTTCTTATTTTTTTTCCCCCTTTTTTACTCTTTTCTCCTTCTTTCCTGCTGCTGCAAGATTTACACGGTCATCGCACATCTTACCACGGTCACTGCACGTTTTACACGGTCATTGCAAGCACTGGTGGCTGTTTGGCCAGATCCTTGCACTTTTGGCCAGGTCACAATGCGCTTCACCAGGGTCATGGCATGTTTTTGCCAGGGCTGCTGCAGGTTTTCCTAGGGCTAATACGTGTTTTACTGGGCTTTATTTGTGTTCTACCTGCTGGCTGCATGTTTTCATGGGATCACTGCATATTTTGCTGGGGCTGCCACCCGTTTTATCAGAGTTACTGGGTCTTTTGCAAAAGCCACAGCATGTTTTACCAAGCTGCCACGTATTTTACTGGGGTCGCTGTGTATTTTGCTGGGGCTGCTGCACGTTTCGCTGGGATTATTGCACTTCTTGCCAGAGCCACTGTGTGTTTATTGCACGTTACTGGGTTTGCAAGATGTTTTACCAGCCCACCACATGTTTTAGCAGGACCACCACAGATTTTTTCGAGGATCTCTGCACATTTTCCCCGGTCGATGCGTTTTTCCCAGGCTGTTTCCCACGGCTGCCGCCCACCCCATCCCTGCAACCCCTCTGATCTCCCAGGGCTCGGATCCGCCTGGCTGCAAATGCGTTTCAAGCAAAACACGATCCCCTCCTGTTGGCTCCAAATTGCCGAACGCGAGGTTGTGTTATCGCATTATTTTTGCGAGCGCGGCGGCCTTGGCGGGGGATCTCTGCCAGCTGCTTTCTCCGATACACGCGTGGCCCCGAAGGGCTCTGCAAAATTTCCCAGCCCACAGGGATTGCTGGCAGGAAGCAATCTGTCAGACAACATGTTTAGAGGAGACGAATGTCTCTGAGCCACTGAACCGTTTAATTGCCAATAAATACAGCCCACGTGTAAATAATTATGGAGACCCGGAAAGTGTGTCGTCTTCAGTGAAAGGAAGGAGCTGGCAGCCTGAAAACTCCCTGTGGCAAGTGTGTAAATGAAGATTTCTTGGTAATACAGGAGGAAAGAGCATCAATAAACCTGCCCGGATATCTCCTGGTGTTGTCTTGGGCTTGGGGGGGGGCTCAGGAGGGTGACAGTCCCTGTTGGGGTAGGAAAGGCCAGGCTGTGCCCTTGGCTGTGTTTGAGAGTAAATCTTCAAAATTCATCCTTTTGCCACATCCAGCTTTGTCCAGGCTCTTGTTGCAACTCAGTGTGGTTATCGCAATATGCTTTTGAGCTGTGGTTTTTTTGGGGATGAAGAGCTGCAAGGATTTCAGTCGAAAACTGTGGACCTTTACCAGCATTGTGTACACACTGGTAGCAAATACAGACTCTCAGTGACCCTTCGTCCCCCTACTAAAACACTGATGTCCCCATCACCCGCTTCTCTCATGCTGCTGACACATTTCTCTTTCAAATCCTCCTTTTTCAGGACATTTAAGACAACATAACCAGCCTTGAGCTTGCTTCTGAGCTGACCTCACCGCCCATCACATCCATGCTGCTTTTGCATCAGTTTTGTGGTTTAGTTTAAGTTTGTTTGCAAGCAAACAAGCTGAATTTTGGCAAGATTTTGGGGCAGATGCTTTTTATCCTTGTCTGTGTGTATCAGCACGGGATCTTAAGTGTTGCCTCTGGTCTGTGCCAGCATCCCTGCATGTCACCAGCCAGAGGGGTTGAATTTTGGTGAGGGGTTCAAGTACAAGGTCCGTCGTTTTTTCCATGGAACCACAGCAGGGCTCTGAGCGGCGCCGAGCGATGTCTGCACCGCTGCGGTTTTGCCTCCTGAAGTTGCCCTGGTGCCACCAGAAAAATCCCTTTGCTGCCACCTCAGGAGGAGCCGTCTGGGTCCAGCAATTTGGCTTTTCCCCCCGAGTCGATGGGTTCCTATAGCAACCAAGAGCCGCTCACCACTGCTTGTCCCTTGATGACGATAAAAGAGCGCTCGCGCTCATTTTCTGAAATCAGTGCCAGTCACCCCGCACGCTGCGGTGCCGCTTGCGTGCCCTCGGCATGATCGCGCTCATCAGCAGCCGGGATGGTGGCCAAAGGAAGCCAGAAAACTGGCCATTACCTGCCTGGGACCACAACGCTGTAGGATGCTGGGTGGGGGGATCTGCCTGAGTGCTGTAGCATCACCCCAGATTGACTGGTGCCAGAGACTGCAAACCAGGGGCTGCAGGACAGCCCCGTCCCTGCTGCAGTCTGTGCCTGGGTCTTATTTATCATCCCTGAAGTGGTGGCTATTAAAATGCAGTAAAAGTGATGCTTTGGTTATGGGGGGTTTTTTTGGGAGTCTTCCAAGCCTTGCTCCATCCTTGGTTCATGGGAGAGCCCCAGGCAGGTATCAGGGGAAAAAATGTAGAATTAAGTATGGTAAATGCTAAATTTTTCTCTGAGAGGGGAGGTGGTGATGGTGGAGCGTAAGTAAGGAGTTTCCTGCCATCTGCTATGGGAGCTGAACAAAGGGTAAACTAACCGAATGAAAAGTAAACTGGGGTATAAGAAAGCTTCAATAATTTCCTGCAGCAAGAGCTTGCTATGCTTAAAGAAATTAAACGGTGAGCATTTAAAATCATCTTGCAGCAAGTTAAGGAGGAGGAGATACCGAGGGAATACGTAACTAGGCGGAAACAGGCACATACATACATCAGCTGCAGCGCTTTCAATAATTCACCACTGCTAAAGGATCCGGAGGTTGATGGACAGGGAACATCCCCTGGAGATCTTCAGTTTGCCTGATCCAGTGAGAACTGGGGCATTTCCCCACCACCCAGTCTGTGTGGTGCAGGGAAAGTGGGATTCAGCTGCCTGAGCTGAGCAATAGAAGAAGTGATGATGTCCAACATCGGGTGAGGACCACATGCCCCCTGGAAATTGCCACTCACCGAGTCATCAGCAGTGGTTTTGGTTTCAGCCCTCAGAGGGTTTAACACCGTAGGCTCGTAGCTTGCAGTTAAACAAAATGATTTGTTTGAATTAAGCAGAATAATTATCGTAGCTCTTTGGGAATCAGGCTTTGAAGCATTGAAAGAGGCAGCATGGGCTGGAGGATGCCCATTTTGCAAGGCAGCAGCAGAAGTTCAAGGAATAAAATTAGGCTATTCTATATATTATTTTGCAGGTTATAAAAACCAAGATGAGCATTTGGAGGCTGTGATGCTGGGTAGGTGTTTTGCCTGCAAATGACAGGTTGAGCTTCAAAGATGATTATCCACAAGTGCCGCATGAGCCCTGCCAAGGTCTGAGCCTCCAGGATGGTTCCCAAGCCCTAAATTCACCTGGCAAAATAAAGAGGAAAGAGAAGATGGTGGTGAACTGGCTTGTTGTCGAAGGCTGCTCTGTGTTATCTTTTGCATGTCGTGGTTTTCAGTCTCCTTAAGGTGGAAGAGATGTCGAGCGCGGTTTACACGAGCTGCATTTTTAACATCGGTATGGCAAGTCTCTCCACGTAGCATCAGCTCTCTCCTGCCATCCAACTTGCTGCTGTTGGAAAAAGGAAAGTTCATTTTTGTCAGCTCTTTAACCCCCTTCCTTCTAAAAAAAGAAATAATACCTAAGGTGTGGGGTCAGCCACTGCTGACCACGTCCTTCATGGGAGGTGGGGGAAGAGGATGGGGGTTGAAGGGATGTGGAGGTGATGAGGGTCTTGCAGTAGTAGAGAGGAAAGCAATTGGGGTTTTAATGAGGCAGGGAAAAGGCTTTGCTGTGAGCTAGCTCTTGATCTGGGGAGAGATTTTCTTTAATTGCTTCTGAAGTTACGGTTTGTTCAAATGCGGCTTCTAATGTTTCATGAAGCAGCAAGAAGGAGGACTTTTGCGTGAGCTGGTGGGAAGCTGACTTCAGGCGCCGCAGAAACCACGTTAATAGTTGGTAGCAAAACCAAAAATCCACTGAAGTGAAATGGCTGAGCTCTCTCTGGAGAGCAGACTCCCATTTCCCAAATCACTGGGAGAAACCCCCATGTGCAGGAGACGGATGGCCCAAGACTTAGGAGGACGGCACGGGTGCTTCTCACTATGTAAATCCTGCAAAGCACGACTTTGCTTTAACTTCTTTTCTGTGGGAACGGCAGCACTGTAATCGTGAGCTGTCATTGAAGTGTTGGTAACACCGCACTGGCAGGTCAGCGTTCTGGAGTGCAGTTAAGGCAGTCATCATGCGTTTATTGCAGTAACTTCAGATGGCTGAGCTAAATAGTAAGGATTCAGGTACTCAGGAAAGCCAGGCTGCTTTTGGTGGGCTTCATGTGCTGCACGTGCACATTCTGCTTACAAAAATTAATTCGTTATTATTTTTTTTTCCTGGCAAGTGCTTCTTGCAATAGATCTTCACTAAGCTAAGCACTGCTGGAGCTCACAGGAGCTCTTTTTTAAAGAGGAGGTATCTGTGTACCACCACACATCTTTTATACCTCAAAAAAGTCTTTGCAGCAGTTAACCCTCCTGATCTAGTATGAATAATACTAGAGGAGCAACTTCACGAGGGGGTTGTTACTTGATAAAGATGCATGGAATGATGAGTTTGAAGGAAAGAGTAGGCAAGAGAGACCCAGACTAGGACTCTCCCCAAAAAAAACTAGTGAGAGTGAAGATGAATCAGGGCTTGGGATTGCCCCCCACCCCAGCAAGCTGGGACCATTTTCATGCAGTGATGCAAATCCATATGATGCTAAAACCCCTTGCGACAGCAACATGGCCAGTGCAACCACAGCGCTCGCCTGACTGGGGATGCCCGAGTTTTCCCAACCACAGCAACCTGCTGCCACCAGCCCCAGCCAACAGCTCCGCCAAGGCCGCTGCGAACCCCCCCCCGGCAAGAGTGACTCAGCTGTGCTAGTTAATAAATAATGAAATAAGGAGCCCACAATAACTGTTTGTTTTGCTCAGTCCTCGGAGTACAAGACAAGACTCTTAGCAATAAATGAAAATAGCGGTGTTTAATGAGTGGTGCACTGCACTCTTGCTTTCTGACTACTGAACTGCACGCTGTCACTGCAGCCTGGGCTCTCAGGGTTGTTGCCTTTTGCCAAAAATAGACTCGCCAATGGTTTCCATTAGGTCCTCTGGATAAAAGAAGGCAAGAGGTGGTGTCGCTAAAGTGAAGAAGTTTCCCTGCTGCTCTGCCCCATTATCTGTTCAGATTCCATATGGTCTAGGGGGGTGAGGAAATCCTCTAAGCTTCTACCCTAAGGTTGCCTGGATAAGAAATGGGAGATTTCTTGCCTGTGTCACTCTGGCTTCAGATTCATTAACTGGGGCAAACTAGGAGATAAGACTCTCTTTGTTTCTTCCCCTTCTCTGGTGGATGCTTTGGCCAGGCTCCACTTCTTCCATCAAATGCTTCATGCAAAGAGCCCTGTGCAACAGCTTTCCCAGCTTCAAGCTGCTGTGTCTCTGCAGGAAGATAAATGAGGTTGTAATTGCATCTCCGAAGTACAAATATCTAAATTTCATCTTTCTGATTCCTCACTAAGGCAATTGCCCTCTAATCATTACATGAAGTAACCTCTCAGCCAATGCTCCTTCTTCCAGTGCCTCTCCAGTCTCACCACCTCTCCTACCCAAGCACCCAATCCCATCCACCAGCCCCTCCATCCATCACCAGGACGACCTGGAGCACCCAGGAGGACACGCAACCCTTGTTGCCCAGAAATAGGCATTTTATAAAGCTGTTGGTATATTTTAACTCTTATCTTTGCACCAAGGCCATGTGGGATGTTCTTTCCACTATGGAGAGATGCACCATCACCTTTTGGCTGTCCCGGAGCCCCTGTTTTTGAAGACCTCCTTGTTTGATTTGGAGCTGAGAGGTGATTTAGTCAAATCTCCCCTCTCTTAAGTCTATATATATTTAACTCATTCTGGAGGTGGTTTGACTTTCTGTTCCTGAACTCTTGGAAGTCTAAGATCTCTTTGGCTGAGCCCCAGCAGGTGTCTCTTCTCTGTGGCTGAGCCATTAGCAGCTTATTAACCCAGTGAGGGATAAACCACTTACTCCACGTAGTTTCAGCATGAAGCCTTTTTTGTCCGGTGACACAGAAGGCAATAACTGTATTTCTTCCTATAAATTCCAACGCGAGACAAATAAACCCAGTTCCTTGCTAGTTTTTGACGGAGATGGGATTGATCAGTTATGGACCACCCTGGGTGATGCTGGATCTGGTGCACCTGGTTTCTGAGCATCTCTTGGAGGTCCCTCTGGGTTAGAAAAGCAGGAATAGTTGGGCATTGGGATTTGCTTGTGATGGCAGTTGGTCAGCCCTGAATTTCTCTGCATGTTTATATGTCGAGTATATATATATATATTTATATATGTATATATTCCAGGTTTTCATTAGTCCCCTTCCTTCCCCAGCCTTTAGCTCTGTCTGAAATCCCAATTGCTTCCGAAGCTTTGCTGGATTACAGGGTGCCAGTGGGAGATGCTATTATGATTTATTTTATCAGGATTTCAGAAGCAGCACTGGCCCTTTCAGAGCTCACGTTGCCAATGCAAGATATCATCTGGCTGCTGAGAAGATGACACTGATAATATCGATGAGGAAAACTGTGGTTTAAGATAGGGAATGGAGACGCGTTAGCATCGATTTGTTAAGTGAGTTGCTCAGTATAAATCTTGTTTCTTGTCACCCTGACGTGACCTGGGGCACATGGAGCTGGATTGTCAGGTGTCAGCTCTGACATTGAACAGACATTTCAGGGCTATCTACCTCAGTGGTTCCCAAAGGAGAAGCTGGGAGTCCAAGGAGCACCAGGGCAGCTCCATACGATGGGAGTGATTGCTGATCTAGTTCCTGTTGAGGACGTGCATTCCTCTGCAGTCGTAAGCGGCATGACAGCATCTCCTCAAAGGCTTTATAATTCAACTAACCAAGAGCTCACACCAGGAGTGGACAAACCGAAGGAACCAGCCAGGTGGGTGGGGGACCTGTTTTTTTCTGGGATAGAGTTATTTTCTTCACAGTGGCTGCTGAGACTTTGTTTAGGATTTAGGCTAAGAAGGATGTTGCTAATGCGAGATGTTCATATTATCTCAAGGTTTGTTTTCCAGCCTCTGCCTAAACTTGTGTTCATAGCTTCTTTTGGGTTTTTGTTGTTTGTTGCTTTTTTTTTTTCTCTCTGTACAAGAGGATGGGGGGGAAAGTGAAAGCCCGGGGTTTTCTGGGACAGATCATAGAATCATGAAATTGTTTGGGTTGGAAGGGACCTTAAAGCTCATCCAGTCCAACCCCCTGCCATGAGCAGGGACACCTCCACCAGCCCAGGTTGCCCAAAGCCCCATCCAACCTGGCCTTGAACACTTCCAGGGAGGGGACATCCACAGCTTCCCTGGGCAACCTGTGCCAGGGCCTCACCACTCTCATCATAAAGAATTTCCTCCTAATATTCAGTCTAAATCTCCCCTCTTCCAGTTTAAAACCATTCCCCCTCATTCTATCACTACCTGCCTTGGTAAAAAGATGACCCAGGACAGATGATCTGGGTGTGATCAAAGCAGTTCAATAAAAATGTATTCTATCCCATGAACGTCACACTCACTATAAATTGGGGAGTTTGCAGGGGATGACCCCTTCCCTTTCTTCTTCTTTCTCCTGACGGTGGTCTGTCTTGGTCCCTGAGACTCACAGAATCACAGAATCCCAGACCGTT
>NW_010187709.1:0-776 GCF_000695765.1 Mesitornis unicolor | reverse complement strand
CTCATTCTGATTGCCAATAATTTCAGCTCATTCATTTTGTTATGATTCTGACTGATGTAATCTCTTGAAATAGCTTTCATTTATATTTTACTATTCCTGTTACTTTCTTCTAATTTATCTGTTGCTGTGCTAACTAAAAATCACAAAAATACAGAGGTGTTAAATTTCTATAAAGACATGCCATGGGATTAGTATTCCACAGTTTGGTAAAATCATAGAGCTCTCCACTAAACATAATATACCTGTGTATCAAAAGCAATATATTCACTGTAACCGAATGATAAAAACGAACATTCACATGAAGCACACATGTGCCAGAGGAAGGGGGAAAATATGTAATCAAAGCAATAAATATCATTTATCATTCTTGAATATTAAAAGGAATTCAGTATACAGAATACTAAGCCCAGACAACATGACAATTAACTAATCCTCCATCTCTCTCTCCATCTTAGTCTCCCCTAGTTATCTCTGTAAAGTTACCTGGAAGTAAGAGTGGATCCTCTGCTGGTATAAAGGAATGTTATAACATGTGTAATATGATGCAATCCTAACAATAATACAGTTCACAAGTCTGATTTCAGAAGGACAATATAATTATCCCTAAGTTTAAATTTATGTTTACCTCAATTAGCCACACTCTCTTACATAAATAAGTCTTCAGAAATTTTAAAGACTTTCTACTGAATCCTATTTCCTTAAGTACCAATGAAAATTTACTGCACCAAACAGTCTTGACACATCCGAAAGGAGAGCTTAGGAGCCACAGAGTTTTA
>NW_010187708.1:4349-64752 GCF_000695765.1 Mesitornis unicolor | reverse complement strand
GTGGAAGCAGAGAGAGGCTGGAAGGAGTCCTGCCTTCCCCTGAAGGACCACACTGCATAACCAACTGCTACCCCCATTCCCACCCCCTCTGTGCCCTGAGGTGAAGAAACCGGGAACAAAAGCTGAGCCTGGGGAAAAGGGAGGGGTAGGGGAACAGTGTTTTGACTTTAAGTTGTATCTCTCACTCTTCTACTCAGATGCTGTTCGTGACAAATTAAAATGGTTTTGTTTTCTCCCTATGATGAGTCTGTGTTTTGCCCGTGACCGTTTAAGTGGCGAGAGGCCCTCCCAGTCCTTATTTTGACTAGCCCCCTTTTTGGGGCATCGTGGTGCTCAGTTACGCACTGGGCCTAAACCACAACAACTGGTGACTCTCCTTTCTTCCCCTTCTCTGACTCAGAAAATGAAGTGCTGTTGTCTGCTATGCCATGGCATTTCTGCATATCACAGGCACAAAAGAACAATGTGACCCATGAAGACAGAAAATGAAGCAGGAGAAGCAAGCATGAAAGAGGCTTGGACATCACTTAGCTGTATCATCTGCATCTTGTCTGAAATCATTAATGTCTCTAACCTTCCATGTGGTGCATATGAAACAATGAATAGATATGCATCTCATAGGGTGGATTTAAGCAGCGGAGGAACAGTACACTCCTTAGCAGATCCTCACAGTACTATAGACCTAATAAGTAACCATGCTAAAATCCTGTCCCATGGAAACTGTACAAAAGAGGCTCTTCTTATAGTCTGTGTTTGTACCTCATCTTGCAAAGAACCAGGAGGAAGAGGGCTGTGTCTCCGTGCCATGTGGGGAACACCCGTGATGTGTATCTGACCTCCTTGAGTTAAGCTCATCAGGGGAGTTGGTAGTGTGTCAGGAGTAGTCCACCTTTCTCTTAATAGTGCGGGGATGAAAGGACTACGTAATGCAAGGGGAATTGTAACAAAGGGGAATGACTGTGTTAGAGCCGAGGCCACAGCTGGAAACTGTGCGAGTCTCCCCAGGCCCGTGGATGTGTGTGCTGGGGGATGTTGTGCTCCCAGCACCTGGGCTGGTTAGAAGACAGCTACATCTAAAGTCCCAGCTGCACCTCCGACTGCAGTGTGATACAGTCTTGGTTCTAAAGGAGGCCGTTTGTCTCTCATACTGATCCCTCCAGCCTCCTGTCATGCTTTCCTAAGCTGTATTCCCTTGTTTCTTTGCTTTCGGGAGAAGCCCTGTCTCACTTGAAAAATGACCTTGTATCGAGCCAACCTCAGGTGTTCCTGGTTTCCCAGACACAGAGCTGTTTTCCACAGTACAGAGGTCTCCAATTCCTTGTTCTCTGAGGCAACCACCTACTTCCTGAGGTTTTGTTGTTTGTACATTCATCTTTTTTTTCTTCTCTCTGATTCTCATTATTCTGGAATCGAAGTGGAAAGTAGTAAGAGCAAGACAGCTGTTTCTGTTCTTCCTGACCAGTTTAATGGGTCTGTGATTTCATCTTACAGCTATTAGCACTTGAGTTTCCTTCCAGCTCTCCTCTGCCTCTCACCTGCGTGTTGCACAAACACAAGCCTGTGTGCAGTGAGTGTGCATAGTGTTCTGCACGTACAATGGGGCTTCATAATAAGGAATATGAGAAATACTGTCCACATAACGAATAATCCCTGGGCATCTTTGAAAAATTCTTTTGTACTGTGATGATACTTCAAAAAAAAGATTAGGGAGGTTATGCTGTAAGTATGTCGTATGAACAGTTTGTTCTCTCTGCTTGCCCCCGTGTTTGTGGAAAACATCGTCACCATGTAACGTTTGCTGGGATCTACCTTCCATAGGTGGACAAGGCCAGTGTTCAGCATTGATCAGTCCTTCATTGCAGAGTAAAATGCTCACAAGTGAAACAGGAATAAGGAAAGTAAAAGAAATTTGCAGTCTGGTGTTCTGGTGCTGGAAAAATAAATGGTATTTAGACATAGAACCTTATTCTGCTTGGTCTTTAGTTTTAATGATAAACGTGAAGCCAATCAGGAACGGCTGCTGGCAGAAGGTCATATTGCACATGCACAATTTATTTTGGGTTTTTTTTTCACACTGTCTGTTTGAATCCATTTATATTCCCTTCTTTCTCGGTCTTTTTCCAGAACAAAACTAGAAATGAGCTTTAGGTGTAAGGAATCAGCTATAATGCACATACAGAAAGGAGCAGTTTGGTAGCTTCGGTTAGGTTGTACAGGGGAAGGGCTGAGAAAGTAAAAAACTTAAAGTGCCAGAACACTTGCCTGTGAAGCCTTGTACTTACACATTTTCCTGGGATTTGCACCTGACTGATTCCTCATGTCTGGAATTATAGTCTTGTTTCTAGTGTGGTGGGGAGGATAAGCATGCTCTTCATGCAGCATAAAGTTCCTGTTGTTTGCACAGATCCAGCTCTGGAATGTTGGAATTACTTAAATAAGCCTTGAATAAGGATGTCTTGTGGAGTTACCTTTGCTGTTTTACACCATTAATTCCTTGTTTTCTTTTCCTTTACAGCTAGAACATATTCAGAAACACATATGGTATATGTAAGTAACAGGTTTTTAATTCACCTTTGCATGCATTTGTTATTGTTTCTGTTATGGGACCTTATAGTCTAGTGATCTCTGAAGTGAGAGCTGGAATAGCTTTCACACAGGAGGAGAAAGGGGCAGAGGGCAGAAAAGCGTCTGATTTTTTTATATATTTTTTAATGTATTTTTTTTTACCCTTTGCTACTCATATAATCTCATATAAATACATAAAGCCAGGAACTTTTTATACTGTGGCTAAAAATTGTTTGAAAGAAGATGTTCAGTCCAGCTACTTCTGTGTGTAAAAAATACCTGCAAGTGATCAGCAAAAAAAAGCTTTCTTTTTTTTCTTCTTGACGTCTTGGCTTTTCTCTGAAGTAGAAACAAAAATGATGATGTTGATAGGTAAGCACCTGTGAAGAAGAGCTTTTCTGTCTCATAATCCCTACTCCTCCTTTGGAGCAAGCCAAGAGGCTGCTTCTGACCTTGTAACCTGTTGATGTGAGAGTAGTTCTGTGACTTGATTAAAAGCAGCAGTCTTGACAGTGAAACAGGAGGTCTGTGAGAAAATACACGCCTGTCTAGTGGTTTGGGTATAAGAAAGATTGATGGCTTTTAAAAGTGACCTTGCACTTTGTGTAGCCTTAATGGTATTTCAAAAAAACTAATAACATTTTTTTAATACTGATGATAACCTAAATAAACTAAGGAGAATATTTCACATCTTGAACAAGGAAATTATGCTTCAGGGGTGTGCCTACCTACAGGTGCTCCAGGTGGGTGATAGGGAAAGTCCTGCCTTCCTAATCGTGTAATTGCTCTTGGGAAATACTTGAGGCTGATTTAAGCCTGTCACCAGGAGAAGAAGGCACAAATTTTGTTTTGATTTGGTTTATTTTTCTCTAATTCTGTGCTACGGACAATGCTCACTTCTGGATTTATCTGGCTTCGATAGGACCTGAGGGCATTCAACAGTTTGTTGAATAATGTTTTTTCCTTAGTTCACCTGAAATGGTGGCAGCATTCTACCCATGGCTTTATCATGCTCTCTGCAGTTACCAGTTGACATAGCACCTTTTTAAACCAAAGGACTGGACTGTTGTTTGCTTCAGGCATTTTTTTTTTATACACTTGTGGATAAATGTAGGAGAACTGGAGGGGGGAATCTCTAATTGTAATCTCTAAAGTATCTCTCATATAATGCCTTACTAACAATTCCAGAAGTAAATGCTGTTTACATCGGATTGGATAGCTGATCCCCTCTGTTTCTTCATGGAGAGAAATCTGCTGAGTTTCTCTGTGCTTTGATCAGAACTGAAATAGGAAGTAAAATAAAAAGAAATGTCGTTCATCACTTATTATTCTAACCCTCCTCAAGATTTTTGCCTGGAAGTTTTCACCTGCCAGAGGACTGTTGTCCCAGGCACACATGAACAATTAGGTGTTACTTCGTGACTTTAATCTACATTTAGAATTTGAAGATTTTTTTCTTTGCAGACACACGTCTTTGAACATTTTTGTGTACTTCCTGATAAAGGTTAGACTCTCTGATAATCGACACAGTAAACCAATTTTACCCCAATGGAAATGGCACCTGAGGCTGTTTTCAGAAGTAGAAACTTCGTTTTGCAAAAGCAAGTCTCCACTAGACTCCCAATGTAGTCAATGTAGAGAGAGAGGCACTCCCAGAAGCCTGTTCAGATTGCCTAAAACAAAGTTTCTACTAAAAATAGCTGTTTTCAAGGAATCTCTTATTTTCTCTATACTGGTCATGGATTGACCTAAGGAGGTTATTCTCCTTTGGCTGAATTTAGCCTGTTGGTAACCCTGCCACCTCCAAAACTCAACTACTTTCATCTGGTAATGTTTCGCAGCCTCTTTGCATTCAATTTGCCTGGAAATATTGTTGCTGACAGAGAAGGCGGGGTTGTAAGTGTTTTACTCTGTGTCTGTTTTGCTTACATCTTTCACTTTTTACTTACTTCATGTGACACTACTATTCTATGTGAAATCCGCATTCCCTGTCATATATAGGTTACTGACCTGAAAGTTGTACTCAGAACATAGAAGTTATTTCAGTTAATTAAGGCTGCTATAAAACTGGGGAAAAGATTTAATTACAGACTAGGCACACAGAGACAGAGGTCTTGAAAGTTGAAATCATGATTCACAAGCCTAAAAAAAGGAAAAAAGAAACCAAAGAGAAACCTTTCCTCACCAACCTCCAGCTCTTCCTGCTCTCCCACACAAATTAATTTAGTAAGATTTTTTAAGCTTTCTTAATTAATTTTTACCTCAAGCACAGGTTACCATAAATCAGCAAATAAACAGCAGATATTTTCACATTTTTTTAGATAAGGCAAAAAGAAAATACAATTAGCTATTATGGTAAATACATACTCCTGTAATACTGAGTTATTGCCCTAACAGTGAAGGTACCAAATTTACTAGAATCAGAAAACGAGTAACTGTACCAGTTCTGCACTGCTTTGCACTGATGCAAATGTGCATCTCAGTGGGATTGACGAGGGAATTTCATGGAGAGACTGAAAAAGTCTGCCCTGGTCGAGCATCACTGCCATTGTATGCACAAAAGAGGATGGGTTTTAAAGCAGCAATTACATTCCTGTGAGCCTTTAAAAAATATACGTGATTTGCAGTATTCATCGTGTGACATTGTTTGATGTCTATGTGGGCTGAAATGCAACAAATTTGTCACTCTCTGCTAGACTGAGAACAGAACAGGCAATACAGCCATGCCAATCACAGCCCAGACCCAGTGATTTTCATTTCCTAAAGCACTGAGTTGCGTTGCCGAATGACAAGGCACCTCTTCACAGATTTTCCTTGCACCTGATGAGGATGTGTGAAAATTTCTGACTATGTCTGAGGCTGACCAGGTGCGAGGCGTAAGGAAAAGCCACTTTTGAGTGCACAGAAGATGGCAAGCTGTGCTCTCTAGAAATGGCTCCCATGGTGATTGATATGAAAGAAGCTTGCAGGTGATATTCTGCTATAGATTAAGGCAAGTAGTAGAAAACACAGATTTTGTGGCAATTTTCAAAAGCAGTAATTCTTTTTAATCTCCTTAAGTTACCTTAAGGACATCTGCTTGTAACTTAACAAATGAGTAATTAAGTCAATACTTTTTAAAAGTGAACTCCAGATCATTAAAAAAAACCAAACCACTTAGCTGCTGTTCAAAGGTCCATCCTGCAAGAATTTATCTTAATGACTGGTTCTAGTAGAGCAAGGTTGTAATGTAATCATTGCTTATTACTTGCCGAGAGCTAGATCCTAACCCTAAATGGTAGGAGTAGCTACCTCTTAAAGACAGGGCACTCAAGGAATAGGATGCTGCTTTAGTTGGACAGAGATTTTTGGATCTAACCTGTAGATTCAGGACCACAGTGTCATTGCAGAGTTTTGCAAGTCTCCATCAGAAGCTGTGTTTTAGTGGTTTGACACACAAGAGTGAATACCAAGGAGCAGATTCTATCTCTGTCTTGTATATTCTGCTTCCAGTCCCCTTAACTGAATAAAACTCAGCAGGGTGTGTGCAAGTGCTCAGTGTAAGAGAAGTGGGATCTTACCCATGTTGTCATGACCCATGTAACACACACCAGAGTTTAACTCCATGACATGTGTCCAGGAAGGGCTGAGCACATTTTCACTGCTTCAAGAGAAGATAAAATGAGCATTTCCAAGGAGTCTTTCTGCAGGTGATGTCCACAAACATGGTTAACAGAGCAGATGCCTCACAACTGCATTTCAGCTTGCTTAAAAATCAATTGCAGGTAGTACCAAGCAATCTCCTGTGTAGCATCTAACTGCCCTGACTTAGCATCAGAGCCCTGCCTGCAATGGCTTAGTATTGCCTTCTTATGTTGGAGGAGATAATCTGCATTGGCTGTCTTTTGGGTACACTGGCTGAGACCTTGAGCTCATGTGTATGATCCTACCAGAGTTGATTCCTAATCTACACAAGAAAAATGAGGAGCATTTGAGTTGTAGCTCCTTTTTCTGTGCAGGTACTTGCATAGCTCACATCTGAGCCCAGTGTATTTTAAGCTGTGTAAGTTCACAAGTTGTGTTCACCTTATTTCTGCCAGCACCAAAAGGAAGAATCTCTTGCCCAAACATAGACCCATAAAAAGCAAATGCTGACATCTGATGCAGTTTAAATATTTCCCTGAGAGCCTGGACCCCAATTCAGACATTTACATCACGTAAAGGAAAGGGAGGACCTTACCCACAGAGCAGGAAAACCTCCACATTGCACAAAGCATCCTTTGAGAAATAGCAAAGATTCAGGGTAGACAGTTTCTCCAACCAAAATACCACAGCCGCCAAACCCACCTCTTTGGGTGGGTAGAGTTTACATAAATTGCTCACTGCCTACCTAAACAAAATCAAAGGATATTCAGGGTGCCTGCAATATGTACTGTTCAGTTGGTTATAAGATACTCGGACACCTTGAACTGTTTCATACATTCAAGGCCTTTAATTGCAATGAATAATCAATATTTCCTGAGTCTACTGAATGGGATGAGATAAGAAGCCTGTATTAACTATTTTTGAAAGAATATTATGCTCTACCACTAGTGGTGTATTCCTAGGTATGCCACTGACCTCGGGCATCGCATTTGGGACACAATTTTATTTGTGCATGTAAATAAACCACCTGGTTTCCCCAAAACCCCTTTGAAATGTGTCAAGTGGAGACCTGCACACTGAGATCTCTTAATTCACATTGGAAGCTTCAAAGACATAAACTGCTGCAATGCCAGTTGTAATCAGCATTGGTGAAAAACAGTGATGGTTTGTTCTCAACTGCTTCTTTGAAAGAGAATCATCCAGCTTGCACTTTTCAGCCCGATAGCCTGAAGTCTGACCTGCTGATGAGACAGCATCTCTAAACCCCATAGTGTTTTGTAAATATTTGGCATTATGATGCTGAACAGCTTCTTAAATTACGAGGGCACTGGTAAATGAAGTTCCTACCGCATTTCTGACTGAACACAGACATTTCTCATTAAAGACCCAAATCCACAAGGTGCTGGTCACTCTTAGCCTTCACAGTGGTTTCTTTTGGAAAGTATATGTGTCTGGTTGTGAGCTCTGGTCTCTCAGTGGGAATTTAACAAGCTATTTCCATCTGTTGCTGCAGGCTATATTTCAGAGTACGGGGTTCATTTGTGACTCATGTTTCTTTTCTCTCCTCCTTTCCCTGCCCCCCTTTCTCATCTTCTTTCCTCTGCAGAGGGGGTAAGAATGAGCCAGAACCAGAGCAACCAATCCCTCGAAAGGTGCAGATTCGTTCTCTACCTTCCTTGGAGGATATTGATCCAGACGTGTTAGATAGCATGCACTCGTTAGGCTGCTTCCGTGACCGAAACAAACTCCTACAGGACTTGTTGTCGGAAGAGTAAGCACTTGCTCAGTCTTATACAGTTGGGTGTGCATGGGCTGGGATGTATATAAACCTGGGGAGAGGCAGAAAACACTTTAACATGTATCTCACTGTGAGGAACCAGTAGCAACTTCTCATCCTCTGGCTGCATGTGTGCTAGTGAGGTGTTGGGAGCAAGCACTGAGCCTTTCTTACGCTGTGTGTCAGAAGCGCACAGCAAGACCAGCAACGGAGGCATGGTGCTGTCTCTTCACTTGCTGCCAGGCAAGGTCGCTCCATGAAAATATGTGCCATGCAGTCCGAATGGGGAGGTATTGCTCTTATTTGTGTTGGATACGCCTTTGTTGTCAAATTTTTATTTATTTCAATCTTACATCTGAGAGCTGGTCTGTTTCCTAAAGTATGAGGAGAGAGATGTAGTGGAGAGAGCACTTTGAGGCTCAGGAGCCTTGTCATGCCGCCAGTCTCGGTTTGGACTTCCTGTGAATGCGTTACCTTGTCTGTCCTGTGCCTCTGTTCTGTGTGTGCAACATGGGTTTCATCATTCCTTTTCTCACGAGCTGCTTGGTGGAGATAGCAAGATTCTCAAAAGCTCTGTGGACTGTGTATCTAGCTAGTGGGTACAAAACCATTTCCAGCTTAGTTAGAATAACTGTAGGTCATGCCGCCAGTCTCGGTTTGGACTTCCTGTGGACACGTTACCTTGTCTGTCCTGTGCCTCTGTTCTGTGTGTGCAACATGGGTATCATCATTCCTTTTCTCACGAGCTGCTTGGTGGAGATAGCAAGATTCTCAAAAGCTCTGTGGACTGTGTATCTAGCGAGTACAAAACCATTTCCAGCTTAGTTAAAGTAACTGTAGCTGTTTGTTTGACGAGAAGAGTTTATGTGCATGTTGATGGTTTTTTCTTTTAGAATTTAAAGTTTGTTGTATGTTTGGTTTTTTTCCAGAGAAAACCAAGAGAAAATGATTTATTTTCTTCTGCTTGACCGGAAGGAGAGATATCCTAGTCATGAAGATGAGGATCTTCCCCCTAGAAATGAAATAGGTACTACAGATCTGACCTCTGTCACCATGAACCCATCTCAACTAGTTCCTCTTTACTTTTTTTTTTTAAATACCCAAACCCTAGCATCACTGTTACCTTCCCACTGAAAGGGTTTACAGTATTAGTGAGAATCCTCAGCCTGAGGCAGGCAGGTGTGTTCTGTGGTTAAACTCGAAGGCTGCATTTTTCAGAACATGTCTATCTCACAGTGCAGAAACATCCAAGTTGGTCTTGAAACAGTTCTTAAAAAATATCATGTGGACTCACAAGCTGGATCTATGCAAGCAGGTGAGGTTTAGAAGCAGTGTAGTCTAGTGGCGGAATTTTCTAATTACTAATTACATTCTCCTTTTCTTTGCGCTTTCTCTTTTCTGTAGGTAAATACACTGTTGAAAGTATGAATAATATTACATCTCTGTTTATAGTACATACATCAAACTCCCATGTTTTTAGACTATATTAGAAAGATTTTTAAAGCTTAATATGCAGATTATATATCTTATAAAGCTCTGATGATACCACTTTATTCCTGAAGAACTGTTCATTAGTGGTTTAGGGTAGTGCTGATCACCAAGGACTTTACTGATGTAGATAACAGGAAAAATGCTTCCCTGAGGAGCTAACTCTATAAGTGACTACTGCTGTTCAGAGTGATGCAAGTTTAACTAATAAAGGATTAGTCACTTCTCTCAATGACCTGGAATAGCATTTTTACATAGTGGTGTTGTGATTTTCAGGTATTGTCTTTCAGCACTTTGAAGGCTAGAAACAAAGTGCTCTTTATTTTCCCTAGAAAGTCTGGAATCTCCCAAGCCTGCAGGGCAGTGATATATTGAACTGTAAGTTTGTTAATACTCTGTTGAATTATTACCTTATCCAAGTTCCAGGCTCCAGACCCTAAAATTTTGTAGAGAAATCTCTTCTGCAGGAGAAGAGATGGAAATTCTTAGTCAACACCATAACTGTTAAACTCTTATGTGGATAAAGTTACAGAGAGCACGTTAGCAGGGATCCTGATGAAGATGAGTAGATGTGCCAACTGCAGGTCCTGTGGTCAAAAGCCCCTTGCTCAGTGCAGTTTGTCATCTAGCACTTTACTAATCAGCTTTTGACACAAACAGATCATCCTGCAATGTAAGGACACCGCCGTCTTGTTTTAGAAATGCTTTTGTCATAAGAAAAGAAGCAAGGTGACTCTAGAATCTTCACATCCAGCATGTAAATGAATACATGTCTGTGCCTTACATACATCATATATCTCTCGTCCACATGCAAAAGTATTTTCGTGGTTTGAACTGAAATATTACGCTCTACTCTTGTATTTTTTTGTACAAGGAATGAAAACGTTCCCCAACAGGGAAACACTGCTCTGAATGGATCATTGTGCCTCTTCAGCACATTTTAGACTTGGAGGATTATTCTTTGAGTGTGTGTAAGTTGTATTTCCTCTTCCACAGGGGGTTTCCACCTCCTCTGTTCCCAGCAGTATCTCTGAGAACATGGGGCAAGGTTTAATTAAGAG
This sequence comes from Mesitornis unicolor, assembly GCF_000695765.1. Classification (NCBI taxonomy): domain Eukaryota; kingdom Metazoa; phylum Chordata; class Aves; order Mesitornithiformes; family Mesitornithidae; genus Mesitornis; species Mesitornis unicolor. The sequence goes on along the minus strand of NW_010187708.1, from coordinate 54,237 downwards.
CAGTCATGCTTCTGATTAATATCTCATCATTAGCCATTAGCAATGGCCTTGCACAAACAAAGAAGAGGAGAAAAAAAGCAACAGATTTAATAATAGCAGCTTGAAGAAACCACATTCATGTGAGTTGTGCCTTGCCTGAGCCCTTGCAAAATAATAATAATTTAAAAAAGGTGCATCTCAGAGAATTTTGCCTTTTCCACTTTCTTTGCATGTTAGGTTTCAGAAGGGGTGGATACAGGTAAAAATATGGACAGCTAGGACTAGCATTGTCTTCTGGTGTCCCTTTTTATATTTCAGCTATATAAAGCTTTCTCAAAGAGCCAGAGAAGGGCCACCTTCACCATCTTTTGAGTTCAGCTTCATTTTCTTTACCTGAAAACAGAGAAATGAGAAACTTCTCAGTAAAATTAATGAATGTCAACTAATGTCTCCTTGAGGTAAAGGTTTCTGTGGGGTGCAGTGTTTTAATAAACCAGAGAACAAGAGATTGGGCCAAAATAGCCATACAGGATATAGGTGCCTCATCCAAACTCAGAAGATGAACCTTTATTTCTCACCTTCCAGATCAATGCCTTTATAATTCAATCATTACCTATACATTTCTCTCTTACTCTGTAAAAATCCTTAGGGATGGTTTCACTTTTCTGATGTGAAATAAAAGTAAAATGCATCCCCAAAACTATCACAGATCCAGACTGACACTTGGTTTTTTTTCCTCATGTGAGATATTTCCAGAGCCTCAAGAAGAGAAGGGCAAACACCAGAGGTTTTCCTGTTGTTAATTCCTGTATTTCTGCAAAGCCTGCTACTGCTTTTACATGACACCACTTTAGTCTTTGTGGCAGGATGGTTGTGTATTTAACTATTTCTTTAGTATCTTTAGACTTGACAGTGATGACAGACTCAGTGCCCTGTCGTTTCTTACTTGCATTAAAAAATATGTACATTACTTGCTAACCCCAGCCATGTATAGTGTAGGATTGTCGATAATCTTAAAGGGGAATCAAATACCTTTATTAGAAGCTCAACCACATTCATGTGAGCTTCTAGATGTATTTTCCATCAAACATTTGTGGATTGATGGTGTTGAATTTATTGGTGTGTTTCACCACGTGCTCCTTTCGCTTAGTCTCTCTCTCTGATAGTTTAAAATATAGATTGGAAATCAATATCTTCCAGCATCTTGAGCAGCAAGAACTGATATGAAAGAACTGTTTAGCTTGTTAGCGATACCCTTCTCCTCCTTAATTGTTCTGTTTCCCTCATGGTCCCTCTGGCTACTGTCCTTCCCTCAAGCTTTCTCTTTCTGGTGGCTGTACAAAACACTGTTGCTCAAGTCATTAGCTAATTCCTCTTCAAATTCCTTCTTCCCTTTCTTTTAACATCCACCTTATATTTGGCCTGTCGCTTTTGTAAGTGTCACTCAGCTGACTTTCCATTTGCTAAAGTCTTCTATTTCAGACATGCTTGGATCAAATTGCCTTTTAAAATATCTGCTCAAAAATGTTTTTCTTGCCTTTTTCCATCCTTCTCGTTTACACTCTGTTATTAACTTACACTGATATAGTCTGAGCTTACTCGTATCCATTTTTTGACATTAATAGCTTTCTTCGTCTTCCTCTTGCTTCCTTTTTCCTTTCCTTTAAACTGCACTTTTCCACCTTCCTTTCTAATGTTTGATATCCCCCTGCAAAACTTGTACCAATTGTCTTTTGGTACCAAATGTAATTACATTGTCGCTGCGTGCATTACCAGGCTCTAGTCACACTTCTGATACCAGCAGTTGTCCTGTGGAACGAATCCTTTCTCATTCTTTGAACTTATTTGAAGAAGCAGGAGTTTGAAATGTCTTAACCTTGTCCCAGCTTAATTTTGACCACTTATAAGTGTGCAGCTGAAGTCCCCCAGTGTAACTGCTTTATTAGGTTTATCTGCCTTTGTTTTTCCATTAACTTTATGCACTGTATATTTTTCATAATCTGGAGGTCATTACACCTACTAGTATTTTCTACTACCTTTTTATTACTGGACCTGGTTTGAAATGGAGTGATATGCAACTGCTTTTTTTTCTAATTAATTTTTAGCAGGAAAATTATTACTATTAATCCAAAGAATACGTGGATTATACAGTAATGGGGTCAGTTGTTATCACTAGCCCATTTGCGTTGGAGCTGTCTTTGCTCACACTCATTGTTTCAAGAATAAGCCGTGTCTTAAAGGGATCTTATTCTACAAAACATGATGCGAGAGAGAGAGAGAAGAAACAATCAAGTAGGTAGGGGCGTGAGGAGGGCAAGATAATAAAAATAATGCCATCAGACTAGACAGTAGACGTAGAATTGTCAAATGCAGTATTACTGATTTTACAGAGGAATCCTGGCAGAGGAAGAAGCCTTAGGGACTGGGCACTGTGAGCATTTTTCTAACTGCAGGGGTGAAGGATGCCTTTTTTTTACAGGTGATCACCTAAAATTAAAAATATGTGTACAGATAGAGGCAGAGACCTGAAATAGCCCAACCAAAGAAAAGAAAATCCTTCTCTGTCTTTTTTCTGCTATTTTAGTGTTTTGATACCATGAGAGATGTTAGTAATAAAACGTCTCAGCAGGTCTGCATGAGTTTCCCTGCTTCGCCATGGAGGTGTGTATGGTTTGGCAAATCACCTAGAACTTTCTTCAGTGCTTTTCAGAACAATTTAGGTGCTCCTCAGAGCCTTAGTAAATGTTTGTCAGCACCTTTAGGAATGAGTTGCCTTTAAATATCTTTCTTCTACCTCCGTTTTCACACTGCAAAGTGAAAGTAACACTTCAATACCTCATAGAAATATTACACAATAAAAAATGTGAAGCACTTCAGTTACTGTACCAGTAAAAGCTGTATGACAACCTCTGAGGTAAATTTTAGTATTTCTCATTGGAGATTCATCTCAGGTAGACAAGAATATTTCATGCTGAAGGAAGAAAAAAATAAAGTAGTAGGGAAGACCTGAAATCTAATCTTGAAGATGCAAAAAAGGGATGTGTTTTCAGAGGAGAATGCAATTCTGAGTTCACAGTGTACTCATGTCTCCGTGTCACATTTAATCTAGCTAGTAGGGACATCGAAGGCAAGCTCTAGCAACCTGAGTACATATACAGGATCCCTAGATGGCTTATACTCGGGCTAACAGCTTGTGCTACAGCCCATGCTGTCATCTTGTTATTACTGTTATAAGCTTTGTAAGGTAATTTATGCAAGCTGTGCTATAGTTGTACCTTCCTTTTACAGTGCTTGTACATTCCAGGCAGTAGCAGAGCTTCTTCTCTCTGTAGCTGGATTGCAACTTATGTCTTAATGTTTGCAAATTTGGAATGAGAGGCTGCAAATGCATTTCCATCATGAAGATACCTGTCTCTGTAGGGGAGGTGTGAGAGTGAGATTGTTGAGAGGGGATTTAACCAACCTGTGTGAGGTAAGTCACAGGCTAATTCAGCTGACAGCATTTTCTTTTCATAAAGATCCCCCCAGGAAGCGTGTGGACTCCCCAATGTTGAACAGGCATGGAAAGCGACGGCCAGAAAGGAAGTCAATGGAGGTTCTCAGTGTGACAGATGGCGGCTCCCCAGTCCCTGCTCGCAGAGCTATTGAAATGGCACAACATGGACAGAGGTGGGTCTCTCCTTTACCCAGGAGTCCTGCCTGTCTGGGTTTGCTACTCCCTTTAGTCTTACACATACAAAGAAGCTGTGGAGCTTTTCTATTCGCACCAGCATTGATTACAACTTCCGAGCATATTTGCAACATGATCTGGCAGCCAGCAGTGCTTATGCACAGAGGACCAGAAGTCCTGCCAAGGGCTTAAGGGTTCTGCTTGCTTGCAGCTATTGCTTAAGAAACCACCACGTCCTCTGGGCAAGATTCATCCCACCTCTTTTTAATAGTCAAGAACACAGGCACTCAGTCTAAGCTTGTGATGCAGGCTGTCACTCTAGTCAGTGGGGACTGATGAGGGCTTTGGAAGGTCTGAAATACATATATTCTCTGTTCCAGCAGTCTTAGATGTGATAGATCTCTGTCTCCATAGCCGACTATAGAAGTCTAGATGACTGTTTTGGATTAGGTGCCTAGCTTTTGGATACCTGAAGTTGAATGAGATGAAACCTACTCTCTGTGTCATCAGAACAGCTTGAATATGGAAAGCCCTGTCCAGTCATCTGTAGGTCCCTCTAATGTGTGCTGTGAGAACCAGCATGCATGTGATCCACATGAATTATCTGTAAAGTGATGCAATATGTGTAATCTTGCCTCTTTTCTATCAAAGAAAGTGCCAGTCTTGTGGAGAAACAGCAGAGTAAAATGGTGTCTCCTCAAGGCAGGTTCTGGGAGAGTAAGTGAAGTGTGGAAGTTGTTTCCTCAGTCCCTATGACTAGCCTAATTGAAGCACATTCATTCGGACTCACACTTGCATAAATCAATCAATATAAAAGAACACTTCACATATATGTATGCTGAAGATGCTATAACTTCCGTTTCAGCTTTATGACATGATTTTTTGTTCATCTATTAAGATCTGCTCAAAAAGAGCCTCGTGTGCCCTTTGCTGACTGAGAGCTGGGTGAAGAACCTGAAATATTTTCATGTCCAGGGACCTCTAGAATTGCTGGAAAGTTTTGCTGGCAACTGTTGCAGTTCTGTCTACAGTGAGGAAAAAGCGGTGATTTCCAGAATCTGCTAGAACTCATTTCGGACTGGATATATGGTGTTGAGATACTCTGCCATAAAGATTTTTCATTGTAGTGTAGGTTGAAAACCTGTTTTCAATGTGTGGTTTGCTTTGATGTGAAGTCTGGGTGAAGGAAGTGTTCAAGATAGGGTGTTCCTCATAGGCCTCAAAGTGGTAAGGATGAATACAACACTGACAAACAGTTGCTCACTCCTTATTCACCTTGCAGTGTTTTATCTGGTACCTGGTAGATGCATGGGCCATGAAGCTTCCAGAGCCAGACAGAGGTGAATCACTTTCCCCCACCCGAAGGCTGCCTGTGAGTTGCAGTACTCTGCAGCTGTTTACAAGTGTCCAACTGGGTGGAACAAATAGAAGGTGTTAGACTGATCCTGAAGTTTCCTGAGAGCTGAAACCATCTCTTCCAGCTCTCAGCTTTAACTTTGGATTCAAAAGTCTGAAGAGGCAAAGCTGTGTCTTGATATCCAAAGTATTTATTTTGCCTTTAAACATCTCGCTCAGTTCTGCACATGAGGAAACAATTGAAGTCCAAAGGTCTGAGATGAGTTCAGAGCAAAGACGTACCCAGGCTACATGTCAGTAAAGAAGGGCTTTGTCTTAAGGAGGAAGTGAAACCTGCCAGGCACTCAAGAGATAAAGCTCAATTGATATGACAACTCAGGGCTGGACATAAAGGTGTGATTAAGGGTGGAGAAAGGGATGTAATAGCACCATAACTGATAGTGGTGGGCTTGGTAGTGCTTGTTTTGGAAGGTGTTAAAGGGAAGATGTTCTTTACTCCATGTGTGAGCTTCCATAATTCATACCATCCACATCCACAGATGACAATGGCACATTTTGTGTTGCTGGCAGCGCAGTCATTTATAACGTGAACCAGCTTCATTAACGAACACCACTGCATGGGGATTGTCTGGGGACGATGTATTGCTGATGGGACACCATCTGTCAGAATAGTCAGTAACAAAATGACAAGTGCCCTCCACCAAGAGTGGGAGATTTTTAATGGCTAGTTGCATATTATGTTCCATGCGATGACCCACTGACAGTGGATTTTGCAGCAGTAGGGCTTAGATCCCAGAGGTGGATGCTTTTTTAAAAATGACATTTTTTGATCTCAACAGATGGCCATTCAGTGCCTTTATCCTACAGTAACAGGAAGGCAGGGAGGTGGACCATGGAAACAGGTCTCCCGCTTAGACGTAGATGACTTGTGTAAACATCCCGAGACGCAGAGCTATTGCTTCTTTCTTGAACTGGCAGAGATACTTTTCTAACCAGTGGGCAAAACACACCCATGTGTCTTGTGCTTTAGTCCTGCTGTCCTCTTTCCCAGTAGTAAACAGATATTTGCTTGCATGAAGGGGATTTATGTTATAACCTCTGGTTCATGTGTCTGTAATGAACTGTGCTTTTGGCAGCCACGTGGAGAGCCTACAGGTATCTGGTCTTCCCTTGTGTCAGGGCATATGTTTCCATTGAGATTTGAAACTTGGCAGCCTCCAATTCTACAGGCTGAGAAAGTATTAAGTGAAAAGCACAGTCCTTCGGTGACTTAGCTTTGGATAACAGAGGAGGGCAACTCAGCACAAAGGCTGTGTGTTGAGCTTACAGACTCCTTGAAATGCTTGTGCTGACCTCTCCAACTATTCTCCATTGGGTCTTTGTATATGGCAAAGTTAGTATGCACAAACACCAGCCACCCTAAAACTGATAACTAAGTTTTGTTAATTCTTGGTTTTCCCTGCTAGTTGTCAACTGAATGAGCTTATAATTACATCTTAATTACTTCTGCTGTTGTGGTATCCACACCTTTCAGACTATCTGGTATTTCATTGAAATGTCAAAAGAAAAGAAGTAGGTTCTGAGCTTAGTTTAGTACCAGCTAATTTGTTCCTTGTGCCAAAATCACACAGACTAGGAAGAATTCCATGGGAGCTAGAGTCCCTTGCCAAAAATTTTCAGCAGCTCTGCTGTGGGAGTCCAAAAACTGTTCTAAAATGGGCTTCATTAACTATTCATTTTCTTCTGGTTATTGAAGTGGATAGCTTGCATGAAAGATCAGCTAACATTAGGAAGCAGTGTTCTATGAAACAGTGAAGCATATTACCAGGGAAACATCTTACAGAGAGCTGCCCCTTTAGCAAAGCATAGGGAATTTTGCTTCTAAGCTTCAGGGATTCAGACCCAAGATGATAAAGAAGGGCATTTCTCTATACACTGAGTACAGGGAAGAGAGTTGGGAGTAAGTGATAACGAACCCTACAAATGAGAACACAGAATTGATTACTGTTCCTGTAAGAGGCTCCATGGTCTGATTTTAACCTTTTCCCGCATTGTGCTTAATGTTGAGGTCTTCTAGAGAAGCCTCGAGTAATGAGTGTTTTGCAGTTTATGCCTTCAGGCATGTTCTGTTTTCCCTGGACAATGTGACAAAGTAGATGGTACCTCGGTTTTCAGTTGGATGAAGGAGAGCAGGGTTTACAAGCATGTAAGGGGGAAGTCATCACAGACCTCCAAATTCAGGGGAAGATAATGAACATCAGCACTGCGTAGGCTTGAGCTATAGTTGGGAAGTAAAAGAAAGGTTTTTCAGAGCATTGTTTAAAAAGGGGAGGGTGGGTTGGGGGGCTGGGTGTCCAGCATTGCTTCAGGTGACTCTCTTTTATGAATGTCCACACTAGTAACTCTGTTTTCTCGCTTTGTTCCTGCCATAGTAAAACAATGTTCAGTAAAAGCCTGGATATCTCTGAAGCCAATCCCAAATTCAACAAAGAAGAAAGGTATAAACACTGACAATATGTTCCTCTCCTCTACCTCACTGCTGAGACCTTAAAGATGCAGTACTTACCTTCTCTGTGTGGGAGCATAGCTGTTCTCCCTTTAGAGAGAAACAAAGAGGGTGGGATATTTACAACCCCACACCACATATATTCTTGTACCATTCTTTTGAAAAAATCCTCAGTGCAGCCTGTGACTGTACCAACGTTTGCCCCACTAAAATTTCATCCTACTGCTACTTCTGGTTCAGTTCCGCCATGAGTGAGGATGCCCAGGGTAGAAGATGTACTTGCTAGACTGCTTTAGAAAGGATTGGAATATAAAACAGAAAGAAAGCCCAGGGTGCTCCACTCCCAGCACTAGAAACAGCAGCACAACTGAATCAGTGACAACAGTGGTAGGAAACTTTGGAAATCCTGTCTGACAGGGGAAAATACTAAGTGTCTGTAGGTAAGAGACAAACTCATTAAGACTACCCTGGCTGCACCAGAGAACACAAGAGGAAAAGATGGTCGAAGGCAGAGATTTTGGAGGATGATTCCAGTCTAGCAGTTCAAGTGACAGATGGTGAAGAACAACAAAAAGGGTAACTCCCAACTATGAATAGAGTCACAATGGAAAACATCTAGGCCACCAGATTTAGGGATTTTAAGTGGTCTTTTGTGAGTCCATGAACAGAAAACAAAGTCTAGACTTTTGGGAAGGTTTTTAGTGGATATGTTGTTCCTAAAATTTTGGTCTCGGGGGAAGATAATTTTTCTCTGATGTTAAAAGCTGGCATCCCAATGGATAGTTCTTCATCAAAAGGTAATCCTTATACATTTTGGACAGACATTTAACTTCCCAAAGGTTAGGAGTGTTCCATATGATTCAAAAAGGGGGAAGCAGTGGGTTCCTTAAAGGAACCTATGGACTTGGGAAACCGTTCTTCTTTCCATTTCTTCTTTTAATATAAACCTTTCTATTTAAAGATGAATGTGGCCTTTAAGCCTCAGGAGACTTGTAGGATGTGTGAAGGACAGCCCCTACTTTGGCCTTTTGCAGTCTGAGGCAGTCCTTTGTGGGCAGTGTTTCAAGTCTTGAACCTGCCCCAGCAAAGAACATTGTGCATCTGCAGGAGAGATTGTGTCTCACGTGGTGTGAAAAGAGCCCTCTTTAAGATGCCAAGATAGGAGGAAGGATTGAACCCGAACTGTTAGAAACCTCTAAATTTCACAGCCATGAAGCATGAAGAAGTAGTGGTTATACAGTCTTTAGTGGCTGGACTTTCCTGGAATGTTACCATGGACGTGGAAAATCCTGTTTTCTCTGATTCCCCCTGTGCATAAGTTCTGTTCTTGAACATGTGGCACTTCCTGCATAACCTTCGTTAGTCTGAAACTACTCTGAAGATGATGTTTTACACAATAATTAAAAGTCAGGTCCAGTAAGAGAAGTGCACAGATTTTATCAGTGAAAGGAGTAGGGTCTTTCAGCAGATGTTTGCAGCACTGTTCCTTGTCCCTCTGTCCTTCTCTAGCAGCTGCTACAGCTGTGTTAGGAGCAGAGGAAATGACCCCTCAGTAACCACTTGGGGAATTTCTTAAATGCAGATGGGCATTTCATGTTCCCTCTCAAAGGTTATATTTTTCAGAGTACAGGAGAAGGTTAGGGCACCGCACGAGGATCACCCAGGGTCCTTCTCATTGAAGGACCAGGCTGATTTTTGGAGGATCACATTCACTGTGGTCTGACCTCCCTTCCACTTCTAAGAGTTAGGATGAAGGACCTGAGTGGTGGGAAAATGAGAGGACCTGGATTCTGGATCTGCTCACAGCCATATGAAAGAAAGGGATAGGCAGCAAGAGAACCCCAGCAAAATGGGGCCAGCTAATTGTGGTGGCCATTAAATTTTTGGCCAGTGTTTAATTATCCAAACTTATGATGTCTTTTTTAAAGGAATACTGCATCTTTAAGGGTCCCTCCCCTCTAGATGCACATGGTTGTCTTAGTAGCTGAGGCCACTGTTCCTTTCTTTTTCTTTTTCTTTCTTTCTGACTTTCACCCCCTCTTTCAGTGCTTCTCTTCTTCTGTATCTGGATTGCTGCAGCTCCGTAGTTCACTTGCTTCAGTATTGTAGGGAATGCACATGTCTGCGCTTCTGGGTCTATTGTGTCCTGGGATTGTTCATTTTTTTTAAACCTGATTTCCCTCTTCCCTTTCCCTATTGTCAATTTGCTTTCCATTCTCTTTGTTAACCTCTTCAGTGCCTTCCCTGTTGGGAAAATGACTTGAAAGAAAAATTAATCAACCTTCTTGCACCCATTCTATTTACATTTTAATATTCTGCATGTGTGAATATGGGTGTATTTTCTGTGTAAATATACACACACATTCCAATATACAATGGGTGTCAATTTGCTCTTCTCAGTTACATCACTGTAGATAGAATTGCACAGGTACTATTGAGGACAGTGTTTGTCCCTAAATACATACACATATATGTATTTGTATATATATGAATTTTATCTTACCCAAATTTGCACTCCAGGCCGAAATACAAATGGAGTGTCACTCAAACACATGAAAAAGAACTTACTGTAATGCTTCTTTCCACTTCTCTATCGATGCGTAGCACAACTTTTTCTTTCTATTCAAACTGTATTTTAAACTTTTCTTAAAGCTGCCTTGCGTTGCCCAGCCCAGCATTTGTAATGTCGATGTAACTGGAAGCATGGCTAGTTGCACTGAGCAGTAAACTGTGAAATCTACTGGGCATTTATTAAATTTGGCATTTCTGTTGGTGACAGTCTTGTGGAGAATGGATTTTCCTTACCCAGCCAGAGGTAGCTCTGGCAGCTTGGGAGCCTGTTACTGAAAATGGAGAGACTGAGAGAGAGAAAGAGACAGAGAGGAAAAAAAGCGCTGCGTCTGACTTGAAAATAATTTGGCCTAACACACTAGATATTTTTTTATTTCTAATCTAATCTATGTGAAAAGGTGGTGACACTTTCCTCAGTTTGCTTACCTGCACCCCTGAAAACTTAATAACCTGACTATTCTTTTCAATTCTGAATGCTTTGCTTAGTAGTGAAATATTAAGAATACTGAAGTTTTTGATTGTCGCTAGGCTTCAAAGTCAGTATGCCAGAGATTCATTCTGCTTTTGGAGCTGCTGTTTCAGACTCTTTTCAGCACAGCATTGATTTATTCTCCATTCACATTTGAAAGATTTTCTTTGCAACCTTTAAGACCCAGAGACTGAATTTATTTTAAATGAAAAATGAGATCCTGGAGCACAAGATGGCATCCGCAGAGATAAGTGCCGGGTTGCTGAGCTGGTATGTTCTAGCTGATCTGAATTCCTGACTGTACAACCATCATGACTAATAAGCCAATATCAAAGCAGATTCACAGCTTGAGCTACAATCTTGTACCCTGGGCTCCCAAGCTGGCGCAGAAATGCATGCTGTAATAACCAATACGTTTCACAGTTCATTCGTGGCAAAAAAGTACTTCTTACCAGGCCAGCTTGGGGGACAGAGGGACACTGCACTGAGCAAATTGGGGACTAAAATAACAATTTCCTTAATAACAGTCTGATATAACTGTGCCTTATGTAAGAAGCAGAAAAGAAATGCAGCATGAAGTGTGAACCCCATTGCTCCGCTGACTGCTTTAATTGGGATTTGGCTGGGAATTTTTTGTTACAGCTTTAGTATGTCCCTCTCCATATTCCCCAGTGCCAAAGTTGGGTCTATCTCCAATAATGTGAGCAGGACAAAAGTTATTTTCTGGTAAATGAAACTGTCCCCCTAGTGTTCCTGGTCTCTGAGACATAGGCACCAGTGGCGATAATTATGACCATTCTGTTCTCCGGACAGTATTTCACTCTGCTTTTCCTACTCTTCTCTCCACCTGCCTCCACATCCCTCTCTCTTTCTTTCTCTCTCTCCCTCTCTCTTCGTTTTCCCTTTCCGAGGATGACGAGTGCTGATCCGTTGGGGTAAGCTCTAGTTTTGGATTATTCCTGTTGCGGAACCTGTTGTATCTTGTAGAGAAACTTTTCATTTTCACTTTACAAAGACAATACAGGCTGATACACTTCAGTGAATGAGGCTTTACTGCAGGGAGAGAGAGAGAGAGATGTGGGAAGAAGCATTTTTGGCGCTTTTGTGTGTTTGTGTACTTTTATGTTGGAGTCACACTCCATGTAATTTACTTTTGGGTTCTTTTTTGTTCTCTTGTTTGTCTCTGTTTCAATGTCTATGGGCACAGAGAACTATCCTCAGACACTTGTGCAGGTACCAGGACACCTTCTGAGAATGAACCTCCCTTCTCTGTTTAGCGCTTTTTGTATCTGTCTGGTACCCTCCAGTTAATTTTGATCCTAATTTATCCTTTTTTCGTCTTTTTTGGGTTTTTTTCAAGATGAAGCTGAATCCCATCTGTGTTATTAAAAAATGCTGGGTATTCCCTCTCTTTTTAGTATATGTTTTCTTAAGAGGTGAACAGATGGCCCTAGAGACAGATCTATTTTCAAAGCTCCTTATTTTCAATAAAAAGGATATAGGTACAACTAGTAATGCAGTCACACTTCAAATTAAAGTTCCATTTATAACAATGTAACAGAAGAATAATATTTTATTAATAAATTATTTAATAAAAAGGATTGTAATAGATCACTATGGACTACAGCAAAAGCTTATTGATAGGGTACATATTGAGAAAGTTAATTAGCACCAGTAACATTTATTTCTCATGCTTGTAGCGTGCTTTACTATTTATGAATTCTTTCTAAACCATTTATAAATGGAACTTTAGTGTAATTGGCCAATTAAGGAAAGTAGTGCTGTTTAACATCAGCCTCTGTGTGCTGAAAGGAAGAAGAGGTGTGTTACCAACACCTGCAGTCCTTTCCCTGCATGCTTCATCTTGCAAACAGTTATTACCATGAGTAAACCTTATGACTCAAGCATAAGTATTCCCAGTAAGAGGGGTTATTTGCATGGCTGGGACTGTAAGACAGTGGAGCATCAAAGGTACTCTGCTCATATTCCCTAGATCAGGGAGCAAGGAAGCACAGTTTGTATCTTTTGGACACCCAAGAGTAATAGTTATGAAATGTTGTAACACACAATGCCTGACTGCTCACCTATTGTATATTAATTCAGGTCATTTTCAGGGGTCTCATACCCTGAAATGCAGTTTAGATTTTTTTGTTTTATTTGAGTTGAGCAAGCAAAGAGGAGTATCAAATTCCACCCAATTTATACTTGAAGCAAATAAGAGGTTGGCTGAATATTTTGGGAATGACTTTCAAAACTACACATGGAATCAAACCAGTTCAAAATTTCTAAGGCATTTCACCCAGGGACACAAGTCTGTTGCATTACTGCACGCTGCATGCATGCTGCAGGCTCCTCTCTTGGAAGCATGGCTCCAGCTTGACTAGTTAAGAGGCTGTGTTCAGCATCCTGGTAAAACTGTGCTATGAAAGCAAGTTCTGCTGGGACTCCGAAAAGGTACCAAACTCTCCTTTGATTGTGAGAAAAATTTGAGAGATGGTTATTCAGAGAAGAAACAAATGCCGAATCTGACCCAAATGTTTAATGCTGGCTGCGAAGCCTTTATACTCTGCTGGTGTGTACTAGCAAATGCACTGTTTAAAGCCCTTGAAAATTAATCTGAGTGAAGGGCTGTATATGTGGTGTATGTGTAGTACAGTTACCAGGTCAGCTGTGCTTTTCCTTCTTGTGTTTCTCTCTGCCTACACCTCAGCAGTGTGAAGCTTCAGCCCGTTGCCTCTTATAGCTCTCAAAAAATTCTGCAGTTCTCTTAAACCAGCTGGAAACTGGATTCCAGCTTCTCAGTTTCACAAGTAAGAGACCACTGGTCTAATGTGAATTGGGCCTCGCATGGCTTCCCCTTTGACAGCAGCTGGCTAAAAAATTACTTTAAAACAAAAGACCTTTTAACTTTGATACTCTGAAGTATCAAATAGATTGAATAAGATACAAAATCATCACATCTACAAACTACAAGCCACACATGCACATTTTGTTTCAGACCTTGGCTCTTTCATAGCTCAGACGTCTCCATATTATTGTCAGTCTATGAGATGGCAGGAGTAGCCTGCAATGGTCTCAGTGTCCGCTTTATTTTTAGAGTTCCCTTTATTCTTCCCCCTCCTAAACCTTGGGTCTGGCTCCCTCATGGTTTGATTTTTGTTGTTGATGTTTTTTATTTTAATTCCTCCCTCCAGGCTTGGCAAAGCGACTGTGTCACTTTGGAAGGGACTAAAGAGTTTCTTCTTGGGTCTCTAAATCTGGCAGTTGTGTTTGAGGGAATGTTCTTTATCTGAACAACTGCATTAACTTTTCTGCTCGTATTTTCAACAACTTTTTGATGGCTTCCATTAAGTTAGTGCCCAAGCATACGGCAATCCCAAACACAGAGCAAAATGAGTCACACACAAAGTTCGTAGTTTCCTAGATTGTTGCATTTAGTATTAAGTTAGTGGAATAATTTTAGATTTATTACTTCCAATGACATTTAATGCCTGTAGAGACTCTTAGGAGGTTACTCACTAGCAGATATTTCCCACTAAATAAACTTAGTTCAAAGCCATAGAGATAAGATGATTTCATATTTTTCTCCTCTTTCCACACATGAGATCATTCAAGGTCTGCCATACTAATGTGCTGCCTGTAAGGCCTCATACTTTCATTTTCTGGTGAGAGGGATAAAAATTTGAATTCTGTCTGTTCTTTCATTACAGCATTACAGCATAATGCAACGTTTTCATCACTTCTTTTGTCCCTGTCCCAGTTCTGTCCACCTGACTGAGATACAGGAGCAGTGCATGAGGGTTTGTTGGTTGGTTTTTTTGGAAAAAAAAAAAGCCACAACTGAATTCTAACATTTCCCAGCTAAGGTGATCTTAATGGGAGGGACAAATCTGTCAGTTTTGCTTGTTAACATTTTTGTACTGAAGTATAGAATCTGCCATTGTACTGAGGTTTTATAGCTAGCTTAGGAACTGTGTCCCATTTGTAAAGGTAAATTATGGAAGATTTATTAAATTGAAGAGGATCCAAGGAAGATCTCCTCAGTCTGAGTGTCATATCCTGTACCAGCACTCTCTTGTAAAGGGGAAAAGTTTTGAAAATGTACAGCTCTCTTTTCACTCCGACACTTAAAATTAACCCAGAATTCTTTAAACACTTTCCACTGCTCCTATATACGATTTCCAGTGTGGACAAACTAAAACTTGATCTAGGGCCTACTTTACTTCTGACGTATTTTGCATGTCAATCAGCAGCAGATCTGAAGCTTGGTTTAGAGCAATCATGTGGATACTGAATGCATTTCCAGGAGGATTTCACACTAACTCTCTCTTCTGTCCCCTACCTCAGGCTCCTAGGCTGGACGAAAGCACAGTACACAACAACTCTTTTTCAAATATTGCTTCCAATAAGGAACTGGGAGTTGGGAGGTGGGGCCTGCCTTGTTTTGCCCTCCATGCATGAGATCATTTTTGTACGAAAATAGGAGGCAATGGGGTTGGGAGGGGGCAATTCAGGACTGTTGGAAACACCTGATTTCAAAGAGGAAATAGCAAATTGGAACTTTTAATCAAGTGTCCTGGAATTCAGGTGAGTGTCAGGACTTTCCCATCACAATTAAGAGCTGGTGGAAACAGTTCCTAGTGGGAGTTTAACTAAGTAGGTGTTTATCTGCATCTCTGGGCACCTAAATGCCTTCCACACTTGCTCAAGATAATCTGTAGGCTCCTCTTGTAATTTATGGTTTTGAAGAAGCTTTTCCTGATGACTCATACAAGGAAGATTTTAACTAAATTAACTTCCTCTATGCGTGACACATCTGTGTTGCACCCAGCTACCTCAGTTATAGGAGAGGCACATAAAATAGCCTGTTGTGACAGGACAAGTAGTAATGGTTCTAAACTAAGGGAGCGTAGATTTAGAATGCCTCAAAGGAAGAATTTTTTTACAATGAGAGTGGTGAAACACTGGAACAGGTTGCGCAGAGAGGTGGTAGAAGCCCCATGCATGGAAACATTCAAGGTCAGGTTGGATGGGGCTCTGAGCAACCTGCTCTAATTGAGAATGCCCCTGCTCACTGCAGGTGGGTTGGACTGGATGACCTCTAAAGGTCCCTTCCAACCCAAAGCATTCTGTGATTCTATGATGCTATGATTCAAAAGTGGAGCAGATGGTTCTTCCCTTAAAATTACTTTACGTAAACATTTATGAGTACCCCAGATCTTGATAGTACAAATTTAGGTTTAATCTAGTGCAAAAGTATGCCAAGACTGAGCTTCTAGTTTTTGACTGCTATACTATGATGGGCAGACTGCAGCAGGGTACAAGGAAAGATGTAAGTGGGGAATTTCTGCATGGAATGAATGCCCCAGATTTTCATGGTGCAAATTTAGATTTAATCTGGGAAAAAAAAAGCATTCTGAGACTGGGCTTCTGGGTTTCACCTGTTTACTGTGAAAGACAAACTGCAACAAGAAAACCATTAGTGAGCAGTTTCTGCAGAGGATACACACAGAAAGAACAGGACTTGCCATTGCGTTCAGTTGTAACTTACTCTTTCCTTGGAAATATTTCCTCTTTTGCAGTTCACATAATTTTTAATAATTCTGTTACTCAAATTTATTTAGTAATATATGTCTGAGAGACCATTTTAGAAGCTATTTTTTTGTTCTTGTTTTATTCTTCTGTAAGAGCAGAAGAGAGTAAACTGAGACAATTTATGATCTGTATTAGTTAATATTCTCTTACGTATAAGCTGACATTAACTGTCTGACCTATATCAATTTTAAATATATATATTTATGCACACACACGTAGATGCATATGTATAGACATACTCACATGCACTCTGTTTTCCACGCATCTACAGGACTTCACCTTTTCATGTTACCTGATGGCAGTAATTGCCTTCATCGCTCTATATATCTGTATCACTATAGGTGAAACACTGGTAGGTTTGCTGTATTGACATGTTGCATGGTGGCTGTTGAGCAACTAGGTTCTTAGCCAAGTCTTCTCCTATAAGACGTTTCAGTCTTCAAGATGACTTTATTTCTATTTTAAAAGAATAGAAAGCAGCTGCCTCTGGGATTTACTCATTTACAGTCACACAGAGGGGTTTTTTTCCTTAAGGGGCAGCCCTCTTCCTGAAAACTTCTGCTGCTGAAATGTTTGTGCATTTGGCCTGTCTGCCCTTTCAGCACATTTAGCATACCACATTTGTACGTTTTATCGTCTACAGCTGACATTTTTCATAAGTGGCCCTTGCTTGAGAGCATAAGAGCATTACAGTGTAGGTGACCTTGTCAGCAAATAGAAGGACAATTTATTTTCCCCTGTCTGGCCTCTTTTTGAGGGCATCTGGGCTGTTATCTTGATATTAGTAAAGTCATCAACCACAGCAGAACTCGTTATCCATAAAGAAGACCTGGCTTGTTTAATGCAACAGCAGGAAATCTTACCGGAGAGCAGAGATGTAAAATCCATCAGCGAGAAGCTGGAAAGGGCTAAGTCAATATAAGCTTTGATTTTGGTGGCAAGTCGTCACATAGGAAACCATTATGTGCCTGGGTCATGGAGACTTGGGTGGGTTTTTTGTAATACCTGGAAGAATCCCTTACCTTTGTGCCTTGTACACACGGTGCTTTTCCATGTTGCTCATGACAGAGAAAGTCTCAGTCTGTGTCCACTAGCACTGTGCAGAAGAGAATTCTCAGCACCAACATGAATCTCTTGACAGTCTTTTTTGAATTCATCAGTTCAGCTTGCATAGGGCAGACGTAGAAGCTTTCATGTGCTTGATGACCAACAAGAAGGTACCGACTCCTTTAATGCGAAGGGATATACGCCCTGAGCAACAGCATTTCTTTGTTTTGCGGGTGGGACAATTGAAAAAGGTGACAGTAGTGGAAGGAGAGTCATGTGCTTTTCCAGTGGCAGCCTCCCTCGTCCTCCTCACGTCATGCCTGTGCCTGCAATGGCTGGTGTTCAGGGTTATTACTTATCCAGGTTTTCTGAGGGCTCTTTTCCTTATTGTGTCCATTCAGGTCTCGGTCAATCAGCGGAGCATCATCTGGGCTCTCCACCAGTCCTCTCAGCAGTCCAAGGGTAAGTGGTGCTGCTTCAAGATTTGTTGGTCCGATTCACTCACACATGCTTGATGCTTTTTGACATCTGTTGCTGCAGAGATGTGGCTCTTAGCTGGGATGCTTTGTTTTTCCTTGGCAGCCTGTAAATTTTCATGGGTCATGAGGGAAATGTTATTTACAAATGCAAGCAGAGGATTTCTCATACATGTTCCCTGCACTGTTAGCAGAGATCTCACTTTGCCCCTGCCCTTTTTCAGTCTCATAAGCACATAGAATAACGTTGCTATTACTAAACATTGCCATGTCCAGCCAAGGTCTGTATACGGTATGGTTTTAGACCACATATCCGGAACCATTTCACAACTACCTTTAATCAGGTCACAGTAGTGCATCAAACCATGCCAGTTACAACCAGCTTGATTCTGTTTGCCTCGGAATAGCTTGTATTAGAAAGTCAGAGGAAATAGATTATACAAATTTGAGGGCTAGCAAATTTAAAAGGAAAGTAAGAAGTTAACTAACTAAGATGAGACACAGTATTTCAAATGTACCTATAAATAAGGTACATTCACATGCCCTTATTCAATGTACAGTCAACAGTATTTATACTGATACTCAGCTAGTACAAAACACGCTTGATAACACATCTGTTGCCAAGTTATTACAGTTTCTAAGTGCAATGACAGAGGCCTCCCTCTCCTTGGTATCTTCTTTAAAGATAAGAGTGAGTATTGCTAGTGTCTGACAAGGTCAGCTTAGTCACTTCAAGCCTGCAGTCCTTAAAAAAGTCTAGACCTCATCAAGAAGTCTGTAGTGCTATGGCAATCCGTGTTACTTGATTATCTTAATCTTTGGAGGATTTCTGCATACTTTTCATAATTTCATGAGAAAATGCCATCCCCCATTGGAAATGGATATATTCCATGTGTTAGGGCATGGATACATCTATAGACTCTTGGGTATACTATGATAGCATCAGTATTCCAAGTATTTATAATTCCCCAGTAACACTGTGTGTAATTCCTGTGCATAAAGATGCACTGTCGGGTGTAAGTTTATAGGCTAGAAAAGCTTCCAACTCCTTGCTTGCTTGAACTATTTTCTGAAACAGGTTCTGGGTTCCTATCTGTTGTTACCCTGTTTTGCAGCTGGCATAAATGTGTTTGTGGTGTCCTCTGCATCTTTAACATGCCAGGAGCCAGTGAAGATCCATTTCTTTGTTTCTGCACTGGGACTCCTGGATGTCAGTGGAATGAAGCAGAGGTCTGAGAACTCTTATGCCACTGTAAAATGTACTGAGAAGGAGAGTGGAAACAGTTTTGTGCACAAAAAAAAGAGCATCCAGTGCAGCAAACACAAATCTTGATCTCATTAATTGATCTCTTGGGATCAATTTCTGACATCTCAGTAAGACTGCATCAAAGAATAAGAATGACAAGATCTGTTCTGTAGTTGCTGTATCTTACCATTATTACTTAATAGGCAGTTGATTAAATAGTCTTCAAAGGGATATAGCAGCCAGATGGCATTTTCAGTAGATCATAACAACATTAAGGCAGGTCACATTTGAGGCTTAAAAGGAAATGTTGGAGTAAAAATATTTTAAAATGTCCTTACCCGTGCTTCTAAAAGCACCTTGGATTATTGAAAGACAACATACTTTAAAAAGTAAATACATATTTCACTTTATGCTCTGCTTAGGTTCAGTTCTATGAGGAATTAAATTCAACAGCAACTAAGAGCTCTTAAATTTCACAAGATCTTGCTAATGGTGTTCCCCACTTTACCAGCTGAAATCTAGACCAAATCTTGTTCTTTATTTCATTATTAAAAATACAGTAACTAAGGGTGCCCCTTCAGATCCTTAATTGCTTCAGTGGGAGTTGAATTTGACTTTGTTTCTTTCAAATTTGTTTCTCAAACCATCATACACATAAGATAACAAGAATTGCAACGAAGCACTTGCAAACTACAATCTTTGACTGTCATTTGCAAATGGTTAATAGTCAGATGCTGATAAAGTGAGACTTTTCTCATCTTTCTTTCTCTTTGGTGATCAGAATTTACCAACGTGGCAGACTTTACGTTCACTTTACAGTCCTAATAATAATACAACGTTTCACCGTAGTGATTTTCTTTAATTTTGGTGGCCTAATCCTGTGTTCTTTGAAGTAATTACTAGACTTTGATCCAAACAATTTTAGAACTTAAGTCTTAAATACATTTCTGCATTTTTTAAATATGGCAACGTTGTGCTAATCTATCAAACCCAGAAAGTAAACTCACCAGTGAGTGCGTTTACCTGGGACTGAGGTTTGAGGCATGGTTACCTGTACATGGTATGTCTGGACAGTGCTTGATTACAGCTTTTAGGTGTTAAGAACGGATAGTAGTAATAACAATAATAGTGATAAATAATCTATAATAGGTAATAATTTATAGAAATCAGAATCTGAGTGCAGACCAAAGCTAAAGATCGAGTACCGATTTGTATTTTTACAGTTCTGCCAATACGTGTAATCTAAGGTGTTAGCAGCAATGTTTTGTAAGGACATTAGTTGTGTTTTATATGTGATTTTTAGCTTGCTAATTTCCCTTTAAAAGGCTTCTATCCTCCCAAGTCTGTGTATTGCTGTTTGCTGTCAATATATGAATGGTTTCCCAGAATGCCTCTAACATGTGTAAATGTTCTTGTTTGGAAAAAAAAATTCATAATCCCATTTTGATAATTCAGTGTTGGATTATGAACTTTGGTGGTCTTTTTCTTTTTAAACTGTCTTACAAAACAGTGTCTCACCTTACCCCCTCCATAGAATTGGGACGTAACGGCAAATACTGCTGTGACTTTATGACAGAAATTCCAATTGCCAGGCTCTCCTTTGAAGCAATGAGGGTTGTTGCTGGAGAAAGTCTGATGGGAATTATCATCTCTTCCCACATAAACAAATTTGCCAGGCCTGTCTGAAGTTTTTGCTGTAGCTGTTTACAAATCAAACACCAACCTGAGTTCATGTTTTTCTCATGGTGGTGTGTGCTCTGAAACCTCCAAGTGAATGCTGAGTGGTGCAACCTTCCAGGCCAGGGGAGAAGAGCGGATGCGTATGTGGCATCACTCTCCCTTTTCTCCTCCACTTTCTGCAATGGGTGGCTGCAACCGGGGTGTGCATTAGCCAGAGCCAGGGGTAAAGAGGAAGGAAAGAGGTTCTGACTGGTGTGTGCAGTAACCTGTGTGTATCACCTACCACTCCGTTTGTATCACACACCTGTTTTGAGTTTCATCTCTCTGCTGGGTTTGCATATGGGCACTTGGAGCTGAAAGAGGTGGTCCCATTCTTGGCACATCTCAATTTGTCTGTGGCTTGAGTGGTTCTTCTTCCCTTTCCTCACCTCCCTACAGCATCATGCTTCTCTCACTGCAGGGCAATCAGAACAATCCCAGAGAGATGGCATTTCTCTCTTCTTCTTTCTTGGTTACTTTCGTTCGTTTTGTTTGGTTTTATTGGTTGTTTTGTTGTGGTTTTTTTTTACTTTTCCTTTGTTTTACTTTTCTTTCTGTTGTTTTCCTTTGCTGACACATGGTTGGTTAATATGATGAAGCCTGTTATGACACTGTTGTTCTTGCTGCTGCCACTGCTGCTGTTGTTGATTATGCTGTGTTCCCAGCTAACTGCATGTCTTTTTTTTGTTTTTTGTTTGTTTGTTTGTTTTTGTTTCTTTGCAAAATCCCTCCCCTCCACTACCCCTTCACCTCCATCTCTTGTGTCTCCTTGTGACATGGTGCATCTTTGTGACTCGGATGGATTTTATTCTGACCTTCCTTTCTCTGCTCGCCCGCTCTATGCATATTTCACTGTTTTTGATGCGCATGGACACACTGCGTCTGTCTCGTAGCCTATCAGAAAGTTCTTCATCCCCCCTCAGACCTCCGACCTCCCTTTCTCTCCCCGACCCCAAGTCTCCTTGGACCCTGATGCTTGTAGGAACGCCTCCAGGCCTGGACATGTACTCCAACCAAAGCCAGCACTTCAGCCCAACCCAAAGACGCAGACTTTGCCATCCAAGAGCAAATTGGCTGAAAAACCACTCCAGTCTACTAAATCCAACCCACTTCCTACCAGCAATACCAGCGCCCCCTCTTCCCAGAACAACCCTGTGCAGAACGCTCAGGGCCGCTCGCCTGCTGCCAGCTTTAACCCACAGCTGGCTGTTCCCAAAGTGCAGACCAACCCTATGTCTCCTGTTAGATTGCTCCCTTCTAGTACTGACCCAAGCACCAAATCTATCCCCATCATACAGGTCACCCCTCACCCCTCTCCAAGGGGAAGTCCCCTCCCTACCCCCAAGGGGACACCTGTCCATACGCCAAAGGAGAGCCCAGCAGGCACACCCAACCCAACACCACCATCCAGCCCCAGCATTGGAGGAATGCCATGGAGGACACGACTCAACTCAATCAAGAATAGTTTCCTGGGGTCTCCTCGCTTCCATCGCCGGAAATTACAAGGTGAGTACTCACCCAAAAGTAAAGTGGTTCTGGTTGGGGCAGATATTCAGCAGCATTTGAATACCTCTCTGTGGCTCTGCAAATTTCATGTATTGAGGACTGAATATTGGTATTAAAAATGAGAGTGATAGCGTCAGCCAGCCCTAACCCAAGGCACATGTGAGCAGGCTCTGTCATGCTACTGCACCTGCTCCAACAGCATCTCCTGAGCCCTCTTCTTGTGTCTAGCCATACAGCTCTTACTATCCCTGATGTGGCTTTGAGAACACAAGAAAACGTTATCTTTGGCTTCTCCACTCATTTTGTCAGCGAAGCTAGAGCTCTGCCATTTCCCCTGTGGCTGGGCTCCACTGCTTCTTCAAAGCCACGGGCTGAGCCTTCTGCTGAAAAAGATAGCTGGTGGCTGAAATTGTCCTTCTGAGGCGTAGCTTATTTGATCTTGGGTAATGCTTTTTTTACCTCCTTTGGTAATTGGTGTAAAAATCTCCTTAATACAATCAGTGGTTTCGTATCTGCTGGCCTGTTTCAGTTCTCAGAGTCTCTAGAGTGTTGAGATCTGCAAAATTTTCTTCTTCAAGCTCCAGGTGGCTTTTTGCATTCAGGCAAAGGGGACCCAAAGTCACATGCATTATCCTCAGATGTCAGCAGCTGCTATCCCAACACCCTGTGGTTTTACAGAGTGCTGGGACACGATCCCATGGGACAGGAGGATTATAACCATGAAAGAGTTAGATTTTGAACTGTGATGGTCAGAGACATTGTAACCGAGATGGCCAGAGAACTGCAGAGGATTGCAGTAGAGACTGAGCTGCATCCAACTGGGCTTTGAAGCAATTGTAAAGCGATCAGATTGGCACAGTGTTTGGGTCTGAACCAGAAACCACTGAAACCAGTGCAAGATTACATTACGATTTAAGGAAGGGTAGGGTGATCCTTGAAATGCAATACTTGGTTAGATACAGTGATCTAGAGACATGACCGATGTTCAGATGTCAGAACTAGTCTGCAGAGGCAGAGTGTAATGCCACAGTTCTTTCATTGGTATGCAAGCAGAAAACGGAAGGTGTACTGAATCATGAATTTCTTTTCTCCCTCCCTCTCTTTGGCTGTGCATGCATGGGCAGTACCTACACCAGAGGAGATGTCTAATTTAACCCCAGAATCATCCCCAGAGTAAGTAATTTGCCAGTACACTTTTTTCCCACCACATACCAATGTTATTTCCTTGCCTGAATGTCATGAGGTGACATATTCCTGTTCTGGATCAGTAACTGACTGTAACCTGTTATCCTGTGAGTGGGATAGAGATGCAAAAGGGTTCTTCTGCTAAGGACTCTGGATAAAATCTAGACCTCAGTAATGGCAGTGGGGTCAGCAGATGATGAAACAAACTCTCAGTAACCACCTTGTTTTCTCATGGCTTGCTGAATTTACTAGGTTTGTAGCATGTTTCTTCTCTCTTCTTTCATCTGGTTGTCAAGCAAGTCACTCTTGGGGAGTGGAAAGGATAATCACTGACTGATACTGGCACTAACTATGCATTTAGAAGTCTTCCTTTTAGTACAGGAGAGTTTGCATCCTCAGGATAACGTGCAGAAGCCTGTGCTAAGATAATTCAGAGGAATCTTTGGCTGTGATAGTGAATGCAGTGTTAATTCTGGGCAGCAGCACTGGGACATTCAGAAGCTGTTTTATATTCACCAGCCTCATTCCTAAAAGTCAGTGTACGTTTCAACCATTTCACTGCACAAATGTGCGTCACTGCATGGCAGGTTTGGAAGTCCCTGCCAAAGAATGCTGCTCCCAACACTTCCTAATATATGCAACAGATGCCAAATTATTCCTTTTTATTTTCACAGCTTGTGTTTGTGCACCCAGTGCCCATAGGCTTACCTTGCCAACCAAGGCAATTTGGCCTTTTGTCAAGATACTTGTTTGAAATATTCATGAGTCGTAGATGGAAAATTTGGGCCCAAAGTTTTGTAATTGGTGATTATAGTATTGCCTTAACAGCTTTCCCTAGACCTGCATTTATCTGGTATAAGACGGGCACTCTGTATCTAATGCTGCAGAATGGAGGGGGATAAAGACTTCAGGAGTTGGAGAAGTAGGGAATAGTAAAGGTTAGTAAAAAAAATCCAGGGAGAAAAATGGAATAAATTGTGTTTTCAACAGCTTGGAACATTTGCTAATAGAGAGGCATGAGAGGATTTCATAAAATTATTTATTTTTCTTATCAAAGAAATACATGATACTCTCATCTCAAGTGTTTTTAAGGTCATTAAATCAGAAAACCTTCACAATTAAATTTCTCCTCTCCCTTTCCTTCTCCCTCTCCCTCTCCATGCATGTATGTTGGTGGAATTTTTTCTGCTCATTTATTGCCTTCTCTGCTTTCCACTCACTCTTTAAAAGCTGGTATAGAGAAGTAGTGCCTGTCATTTGAGGCAGTTTGGATGCAAGTCAAAGCCTAAGGCCCTTTTTTCTTTTTCTGTGTAATTGCCAAATTAATGAGTTCAATTGGGCTGCACCCTGCAGTAAACAAAATAAAAGTAATAAAAAATAATGAACTGAATTTTATTTTAACGATAGATGTTTTGTTCAGTGCCCACTTCCACACATCTTATTTTTTCTAGTGTTTTCTTCCTTTCTGTAAGAAATAAGGTATCGTTATCAAGAGCTATATTGACTTCACGGGTTGAGCGATAAAAATCCATGTCCTTGCTCTGGTACAGCATTCTTTCTTTAATGATTGCCATTCATTTAACAAACCTGATGATTAGGTAATACACTTTGACATGTCTGGGTAATGCCATTCTTTCTCATATGGAAAAGTCCTAGAAAATGTGTTAGTGGTGACATTTAAAGAGACATAGATCCAGCTGCTTTAAACCCGCAAAGCTCCATTTGCCTGAGTAGAAATGCGGTTCCTTATGCCAAGCAGGTATACCTCTGAGGTTGCAGATCATGTGCTTGGGGACATACAGGGAAGACAGTGAGGCTGTCCAGAAGGCGATGCAGTCAGACACTCCAAAAGTAGGAAAAGGAACAACATTATAGCAGTGAGAAATGCAGTGTGAAGTAATAAAGCACCAGCCTCCATTTTCATGCAAATCTATCTGCTTTTTCATCAACTGGACACCTGATTAGATTCCCTAGAGTAATCTACATACCCAGCCTCCCACATGTATCTCCTGTCTCCCTACTCCTTAGGAGGTTTGCCCTGACAAGACAAGATTGTTAATTTTAAGTACATTTTTTACTGCTTACAGCCTGATCTTATGAGATGCTAGAGTATCTCATTCTCCATTCAGGGTGCAGAGGGTCTTTGATTCATACACGTTTTAACCCTAGTTAGTAGCACTTAACATGCTCTAAGAGGAGGGAAATCTTTCTGGTGGTGTTTTACTCCAAAGCTGCCCCCTGTTCCTCAGTGGGCCTATTCCCTGGGTATGCGAGCACAGTCAGTTCTGCTGATTTCCAGGAGAAAAGCCTGTGCATGTGTGGTATGTCTTGATTCTGTTCATTCCAGAAACAGGAGAGGGCATCTATTCCATCTTACGCAACGCCAGCAAAATTATTTAGTGAATTCCAGTGATTTACAAGTTGGACTGTAGCCCAGGCTTTCAGTGAATCTTTCAGTCAGTGTTCCTGGTGATAACCTTGCTGAAGAAAAGAGCCCAGCTGGACTCCGGAGAATCCAGACCAAGTTTCCAAGCTGAACAGGAGAAAACCTGCCTATGTTCAGGGGCCCTTTTAACCTGTGCTTGTTAGGAGACCTATAAATGAAGGGCTAGCAAAACCATTAATGAAGATACAAAAATAAAAAGCCATATTTTAACATGGCAGACCTGCAATTAATTATGCACACATTTTTTAGGCCTACCTTCTCTATGTGACATACACTGGGCCCCTGGAGTCCACGTAGCCAGCCCCAGTTCAGATTATGATACATGCAAGCCTACAACAACCAGCCGTTTTAGATGGATAACCAGGTGCTAATTTACTAATGAGCATAGACCCTTAACATGCAGGGAGCTATTGCCCCAGCCCTCCAGGGGCTTGTGGAGTTGTTATGGTGTATGTGAGACACATGAGCTAATTAGTGTGTAATTTCCTTTCACACTCTAACCCTGGCTCCTTAACGACCCATTTAAATGAGAGGCCCTTTCTCTTCACTGCTCTCTATGCTAATCTCTGGCTCACTTAGTTGTAGCTGCCTATGAATATTTTAGGGAGTGACTGTTTTCCAGCCCACTTTAATTGAGTGGAGGGCACTGGTTTACCAAATTGCAAGTGTACTCTTATTTTTGGTTGCCTGCAGTAAGTAGAAGCAAATGATTATTTGCACAGCTGAGCTGTCTTCCAGTTGTCGTCTTTCTGCTGTGTGCATTGAGTGGTCAGTGAGACGACCGCTGTGACTCATGGAGCACTCTGGGATGGGGAGTGAGTGCAAATTGGTAGATGCTGCTGAGGTCAAGCTTTGTTCTTTATCTCAAAGGTCTAGACTTCAAATTAGTTTCCTAATTTGCTCCTCTCACTTCTAGTCTCTGCCTTTGCTCATTCTGCCTCAGCCTAAGTCTTTGCCATGGAAAGTGACTCTACTAATACCTCTCATCGGCTGTTTACTGCTTTGCTAGAAGGCTGATGCGTAGTAGTCCTTTTTTGCAGATGGCTCTCCTTGACTGGAGAGGTTGTCTTCTTTCTTTGAATGGTGAATGCCTGCCAAAACAAATGAAAGCCTATTGCTTGCCTTACTGCAAACTAGATATGTCATGGCATTATAAAGTACCCTGTGGAGGAAAAAAACTGCAGGCTTTTGGTGACAGGTCTTTTAATTTCTGACATTTTTGTGCTAAATTCTTCCCTGCTAGAATATGGCTGATTTCAGTGGAATTTTCCCTGGGTTGAGGTTGGTCTAGCAGTTCTGTGGCTATACCTCATGGCTGACAGCATCCTCTCTCCCCTAAAAACCACACCTGTCAGAGGTGCTACCGTTACGTTCTTGGTAGCATCCCCCAACAACATTCATGTCCCTCCATTTTTCCTGTAGCCTGTTTAACTTAAAAAGGAATGTCAACAAAGTGCACTGAGATGGTGAAACAATAAGCAAAATCAAATATTTGCTGATACCATCAGTGTGAAAAAAACAGAGCCGTTTCATTTTATGATGAACCCACAATCTGATGTTGAAAGGAACTGCAGTTTTGGACTGCTGTCAAGGAAGGCCTGAACTGTGTTTTGCATGGTGTTGATATCTTCTGTCTTAGTACTTAAAATTCATTCCTTTGTAGGATGGCTAGTGTCCACTCCTTGTATGTCCTGAATTAGTCCTGTATGGGACTAATGAATGGGACAGTCTTTGTCTTGGCCCTCTGTGTAGGAGTAGGTTTCACTCACTGACAGACTGGAGGTCCAGTGAAACCTACAACTTGCTTTAAAAAGCTGTCAGCCCAACAGGACGCCTTCAGAAAAATGAACTTTCCAAGTCCTAGAACACCAAAGGGGTTGAAATCAGGTGGGAAGGAACTTAAATCCCTGTGTTACCAGCATCCATGTATCTTCACAAATAATGACGAAATCCCTAGAGACAAACCAGAAATGTATCCCCTGGCTTATATGCACTTTATATATGCAGTATTAGTTGGTATTTTGGCTCAGTCAAAAGAGTTACCATTGCTCTTGGTTTTTCATTGGTCACACATACTGCTGGACTAACATGGTGTGGTCCATCAATTTAACACTTTTCACTAAGTGAAGTGTTGTTCTGGACGTTCTCTGACACTGTTTTCCACTTATTATAATAGTATCACATCTGGATTGTTATCAGAAACTCCATGTGTGTCTTAAAATATTTTTTCTAGCTGGGGTTATGTGAGAAATAGTGCTCAACATTCTAAACCACCTATTTCTTTCCATCATGTCAGGCTTGCCAAAAAATCCTGGTTCGGTAACTTCATCAACTTGGAGAAAGAAGAGCAGATTTTTGTGGTCATTAAGGACAAGCCACTAAGCTCCATTAAGGCTGATATTGTCCATGCTTTCCTCTCGGTAAGTCACCACAGCTGCGTCTTGGAGACATTGCTCACTGGTCAGGTCCAGGACTCTTTGTGCCATATGTTACTGGGCAGGGTCTCTGCTCCTTCAACTGCATCCTCTGTGGATTGTATTGATGTGGCCTGTTGATTCAGGCCTCCACTGGACTCTGTCTGAATTTCTAACTGTAGACAGTACTCTCTAAGGTGAGAAAAGATTTCAGCCTTCTTGGCAGGGTCTCCTGGTTGGAATATCACTGCAGTTAGAGCACACCGCTGGTGCAGTATCAAGACAGTCATTGCTGCTTTGTGAACCTAACCTTACAGTCACTGCCTGGGCATTGGATTAGGTTTCACTCTGCTAATTATGCCCTCCACCACTTTAGTCAGACAAAAATCCCGTCTCACACCTGCATTTGTTACTTTAATACTCCTCTTCAGTGCTGTATGGCAGAAATAAAAGTAATGTCCTTTGGTGACCACAGTATCAGCTGTTGCATTTGCACTTTATTTACAACCTAGGAATGAAGAAAGATATTGTCTTTTTTTCCTACAGAAAGTCCTTTGTCTCACTCTCTAGAAGTGTCAATGAAGAAAAGTCAGCACAGTAAAGTTAATCTGACAGATGTTTCAATTCAAGGTAGTTGACAGAATAATTAGACTTTTTTTCAATGGAATTAAGAGGAGACTTAATTTTTTGTATCGTTTGTTGAATTTATATTGTTTTCCACAAAATACTGCACTCCTTTATAGTCTCTGTGACTTCACAAGAACACTCTTGTACATTACAAATTCAAGGCCAGAAGCAAATCCAGCAAATCATATCCATTCTGGAAATGTATATTGTTCTAAATCAAGTTTTGCAATGTTGTTCTCTTTGTGCTCTGGTTTTACTATCTCCTTTTACCAACCCATTTTAGATCCCAAGCCTCAGTCACAGTGTCATCTCACAGACAAGTTTCCGTGCAGAATATAAGTCCACAGGAGGTCCTGCTGTCTTCCAGAAGCCAGTGAAGTTCCAGGTGGACATAACATACACAGAAGGGGGAGAGGCGCAGAAGGAGAACGGGATCTATTCTGTCACTTTCACACTCTTATCAGGTAACCGTGGCAAAGTTGCCATCTCCATGATTAGTGCTAAAATGGCTACTCCGTGCATCAGATTTGAAGTATCTCCTTGTACTGTCTCCTTGTTTCAATCAAAGGTCTCAGTGTCTCAGCTGGGCACTGTGAGGCCACTGGTTTCTTCCTTCTGACAGAAACATGCAATCACTCTTTTCTTCTCAGTGGCCACATGCCCCCCACAGGGGTTTAAGCAAACAAACAAACCCCTACCTTTTCTGCCTTTATAAAATGAGCCCAGAAGCCATCCTTCCTTCTCATAAGTCCAGCACGCCACAGTCCCTATTAATGTGAGAGCCATGTAATAGTTCCTTAAAGTCATAACTTTGGCTGTAGGGACAGATATACTGTCAGTACACTCCTGGGGACAAGACTGAAGGGAAGATGCTTGTGATCTTTCCCCTCCAGCCTGGGTTGCATGAGGATTCAGCTCCCACTCCTCTCACGGCCATTTGTGCCTCTTCTCTCCTCACAGGTCCAAGCCGTCGTTTTAAGAGGGTAGTAGAAACCATTCAGGCACAGTTGTTAAGCACACATGACCAGCCTTCAGTGCAGCAGTTATCAGGTAAGTAGTTTCTACTGTTGAGCACCTTGCTTCAGCAGGGACAGGAAGGTGAAGTGCCTCTCAGTACCAGGAGGCTGAGGGAGGCCATCCCTCTGATTACAGCAAGAAACAAGCTCCGTTCAGACAGAGCAGTAACTCCCTGCACCCCCCCTACTCCTCCCTCTCTCATTCCCACTCCAGTGCTCCCAGCGCATTCCCCAGTTGAACAGCTTCTGCCCGCCTCCCGCCCAAAGAGCCATTTGCCCACTTCTCCATCAAAAGCTGCATCATCAGTAGATATTCCAGATTTTCTCCAGCTCCAAAATCTCCCAGAATAGGGTCATGCTCTAGAAGATACCCAATTTTCACACCCTTCAGGCATGCTTTAGAAACAACCAGCTTCAGAGGGTCCCAGAACAAAGTGTAGAGCTGCTTTTAACTTAGCCATTAACAGCAGCATTTTCAGGTGGTCAGAAGGTGGCTAACAGTTTCCAGTAGTGTGGTCAGATTCATGGCCCAGTACTGTGGTAGGACAAATCGTATACTGAGGTTCTGCAGAAGCTATATTTTATCTATTTTTAAAGTAAATTTTGATTCCTCATGGTGGTAAAGAAAGCCTTACGTGTGTGACCCTGTGCAATGGTATCGGCCTGAATTGGTAATACAGGAACTGGCCTCATCCCATCATTATACAACAGATGTTCACTCTGAACACGAGTGGTGACACACACCCACAAAAAAGCCCATCAGTCTTAACTCTGCTATCCTTAAAAAAGGACAGAACAAAGGGAGGTGAAAATTGAAAACTTCAGGAAGTTTAGCTATTGGGTGTGCTTCAAGGAAGGAAAAAGGGGGACAAGCAGAAAGAATGTACAGATACAGGGGAGGAATAAGAGCAAGACAGAATGGAGAGGATGCAAGAAGACAACAAAGAGGCAGGAGAAGTGGGAAGACTTTTCCCATCATATGATGATGAAAAGGTAGCAACTAAGTATTATTATACATAAGAGCCAAATTCTATGCCTCACCTTTGTGTGAACCAGCTAAGACAAAAGTGTAGGAAAGAAGTTGGCATTGCATCCTGCAGTTAAATCCCAGATGTCCTTGGCTCATTGCACATACGGGTTAAATCCTTCTGGTCTAACTGACTTCTAACAGCTGAAGATAAAATAACTCCATTTAGAAGAGTGTATGCTCACTACATGACAGAGAAGTATGCTCAGTTCAGGAAATACTATTTTCCACTTTGCTTTTGCCCTCCAGCACTGCCTGACCTTCTGCACGTTGGATTGCAAGGGTGCCCAGCACATGGGTTAGGAAACAGGAAAGGTGAAGATACTAGAACTAGAGTTGGTTCGGGTTTTTGCTGTCTGGACTTTTGAAATTAAATCAAACTCAAGGAAGTAGCCAGAATTTTCTACCAGCCCTTCCTCGTGGGAAATGCTCAGCCAAGTGAGAGTGAGGGGAATTAGACAGAAACACATCCTTTGAGTCTAGTTCATATTACCACTGCTGCATGAACAATGTTCAGACTTTCCTTGTTTTTTAGGGAAATAAGTGTACCCTTACTTTCTGGTGGGGAAAAAACCTGCTAAAAAGTAAATAACATGGTGTTATCTCTGAACTTCTTCACTCTCCTATGTGCTAGCTACTGAGGCTTTCTAGAAAGGCTTGGACCCTGTTGCACACTTGCATGTGAAGCAGGATATTTCTCTAAGGAAGTCATATTGTATCAGGAATGAAAACCATTTGTCTGCCTAAGGCTCAGGGAGGTGTAATGGGCAAACAGTGCTGTAAGAAATGTACCTGACTTACAGTTTTGCTCTGGTTCTGGAATGGAGAAATCATAATACAGACACAGAATCTCCTTCTACTGCCTGAAACTACATGACAGCATGTCATTCTGGCAGGGCAAACACAGCCTGATCTTTAATGCCAGAGTAGAATGGGTAACTCCACATGGAGCAAAACCAAAATGAATAGACTCTTGAAACTTAAAAATGAGAACTCCCTCTCCCAGGCAAGACAGCTCACGAGAGATGGGGTGCCAAACTATCCTGTGTCGTATCACCTGACCTGATCAGGAAGTCTTGAAAAAGAGAGAAGTAATTCAACCTGAAAAATTTAAGTTGGAGCAGAGTACAAAGAAAAGAGAAAAGGAAGGTGGGAGGAAGCATGAAGAGGTGACTTGTGCATCAAAGTAGGGAGGCCCTGTGGTTCACATCCCCAGCCAGTGAAAGTAAGGGGAAATAAAGGGATAAAGTGACAGCAAGAGTTCACATTCAGCACCTTGCTTAGCTGGGTGGCTGTGCTTGGGAAGATGAATGCAAGAGCTTCCTAGAAATTGCCATGGAATTACGCAGCATTTCTTACTACAAACAAGGCAAATTCTTCTTTGTTCCTCTTCTTCTCCCGTATTCCCAGCCCTGAACACCTCTCAGGAATTGTGATGGTTGGACTCGTATTCAGGTTCATGGTTTGAGGATACTCTGTAGGCAGTCCACTGCTGCAGCAGAACAAGCTCACAGTTCACTTTGACTCTCCTCCTCCATGGCTCTGAGGGTGCTTCTGGCTCTGACCAGCAATACTGGCCCAGCACGGGAGATTTTCCTAGCTCATGCACAGACATGTCCTGTGTGCAGTTCTCTCCCCTGCCTTTTAGTTCAGATGCAATTACAGGAGGGATGGTGAAAACCATCTGTGAAAGGTGCATGCATTTAAAGTGAGACCAGAAGGGGAAAATTCAGTGAATGCAGTATAAAGCAGAACAGCAAGACCTAATAAGCATACAGCACTGATAGTCATTCTCTCTCCTGCCCCGCTTTGATCTGTTATGCAGCATGCCAGCCCACTATGCCGGCTTGCCTGGGTTTCAGAACACACTTTCCTCTTTCTCATTTCCTCTAGCTCACAACAGTGTTTGTAGATGTCGTGTTGCCCATGCATGTGTGTGTGAGTGTGTGTGTATGTGAGCCTGACATGTACCTGATTTAGACAGATGTGTTTCTGTGTCACACTTGACCACCTTATACTCTCCCTTCCCCTGAATATTCCTCCATTCACTTCCATTTTTCCTTCCTAAGACTGGTTGTGCTTAATTCTTCTGACATACTCTGAACCAGGAAAATTGCTTTCCCCCCTTACCTGAATAAGTGTGTAAATAAATTAAATCTATCTCAAAAGCTAATGTAATACTTCTAAAATCCACTGTCCAGTTTGCCAAACTTAGTGCGACGCATCAGCCTTCTACCTTAATGTTTCAGGACATTAAATCTTCTGTGGTATAGCTGCTGAGACAATACCAGGTCTACAGACTCATGACTGGCATAGAACAAGCAGCTAGGGATAGATGGTTCATTTTTTTCTTCCTAGTGAAAGAAGTAAGGGCCATCATATGAAAGTAGTGGAAGCCATGTACCAAAAAAGTACTGGAAGGTGTGTTTCCATGCAATGTAAGACCTATGGAACTCCTCTCTGAAGCAGGTTCTGAATGCAAGGAGCTTGCAGATGCTCATCTTCCCCTGAAGATGAGTACTTTTACTCATAGGGAGGCTGGACAACTCCCTGGAAGAGAAATCTTCACGAGGATTGCTAAACAGAGCAACTGCAGCAGGCTCAGGAAATCTCTGACCTGAAAGTGGTAGTGCTAGGAGGAACTGTTCTGTATGCTTAGCCTGCCCTTACTCTTCTGCAAATCTGTGTGTGGCTGCTGATGGAGACAGCGTCCGATGGTTTTGGCCTTTGATCTGTCCCGGAGTAGCTGTCCATGTGTTCTTGTTACTGGTATCACAAAATCCATTAAGCCCAGCAAGGCCATGCAAGGACAGACCCTTTTGAATCAAGAGTGAGTACTGCTGTCTCTGAGAGCAGCTGGCCTTGTCTCTCATCCATGTACGGCTCCATCCAGGAGCCTTATACTCGGAATCTCTACATAAGTAGTCCCTGGCCAGGACTGCCCTTTGGTGAGATAAAAGGATCTCTCTCCGTGGAAGAAAATATCTCAGATGTGTGTCTTTGTTTCAATCCAATACTCTTCCATTAAATCATAATCTGTTACCCTCCAATGCCTTTGCACAAAGGAGTTAATAGAAACAGTTCATGAATAAGAACATGCAAAAGCCATCTGTGATCATTCACAGGGTGTCAATCTCTGTTTCCCTAATGTTTTCTTGCCCCTCTGGGCTTTGGTTTTAAATGTGAGGTACTACATATTCTTATTTTTTTCCCATTTTCCCATGTTTTGGGCAATCAGCAGTACTGAAATAGCCTTCATAATTTCCTTTTCTGTTTCTTTATTACATTTATTGGCTTCATGTCAGATTTTAACCACTGGCATCTCAAAGTTCAAAGCATCTCAGTGTTACTGCTGGAAATGCTTTTCATCAGGATAAACAAGTGTTTAGAGAACATATCCAGCTTCAAAATAGGGCAGTGCAAGTTCTTGCTCATTGTGTGTATCCTCCGTATGTCCACCCAAGCTCTCTTGTAGTGCTGGTGTACTTCTTAAAAAACAAAACGTGTTCATGTGACTCAAAAAACTTTGCTAGAGCATTGATCTGTGAACTTTGGGCGTTCATCTTTGTGGCTCGCAGGAGCTGTAGGCTTGCTGATTTGGTACAAAAAATAGTAAGAAACTTATGGTTTCCAAATGTGCAAAGGATTTTGTCATCAAGACAGAAAAGGGAGTAAGGAGCAAATGAAGTACTTTGCAAGGTGAACTTTCAGCTGCAGACTCAAAACAGAACTATGGAAATGCCAGTTTGGAATTGGACCGCCAGTCAGTTTTATCCAGAGCTCATTCGGGTCCCAGGTTTATCTTGTTGCCTGCGTTCTTGTGTGATCCTTTATGTCTTACCCCTCTTGTAGTGTCTGGGGCAGTCACTTCATCTTGCTGCCGTCGCTCCCACCTACAAAAGGTAACGCCTGGCTGGATTGGCAGAGCACTGCTTTTTGCTAAACAGTTTTAGTGTTATTACTGAATGGACTTCATTAAAATTCACTGAGTAGTCCTGAAAAAAGTCCAAGCTCTCCAGAGTTTTGATAGGAGAACAGTGCATTTCAAATAAGCACCAAACACTGGGGAACTCCATTCTACATGATAACTGCCTTGGACCAGAGTAACTGGTGGCTCCCTCAACATCACCTCCCTTAATGGAAATGTTTACATCTGCAGGAGGTGCTCAGTGCTTCCTGGAATCTAGCCCTGGATTTGAAAATCTCAGAGGAGCAGCTGTTTGGGTGAGATTTCCTGTGCTGGGACAAGTCTCAGTCTCAGAGAAACATCCTAAACCAGGCAGCTTGATTGTGAAATTTATGTGGGCTAGAAACATGGAAATTAAAGAAAAATGAAAATCAGGAAAGAAAATTCAGCAGAAGACTGGCAATTTTTAATGGATTCAGAGCTTGTTTGCCTTTTGAAGGAAGCTCTTATTTTAACCAAAGCATTTGCCATCTGTTAATGAACTGAACTGGGTGTCATTTTTGAAAGAGTCTTGGTCAAATCCAAAGCATGAGGGACTGCTAGCAATGTCTATGAAATAAGGAATTGCCTTATCATCAGAAGGGTTGAGATCTGACACTGCCACTATGCTTTAATTAAAAAATTAAACAGCACATATTAAAAATTCAGTTACATGACCCATGAACGCTTCTCAGACAGCTAAAGGCCTTTGGGTCCTGGCTTTATTCACCTCACATAACACCTGGATCCACAGTCATGGCTTATGGATCGTTATCCATGAGCAGAAGCTGACTGCCAAGAATCTAAGGCTTTCTAATTAGAATGAAAATTCTACTCCAAAATGATGCAATATTTTATCATACAGAGTATTTACTAAAGCAGACGTTACAATATGATGGAAATGTAAGAAGTATTAAAGTAATTATTACAACAGAGAAGCTGAAGGCATATTAACTCTGTTAGTCTTTCAAGACATACAGTATGAGCTACTGTTTCCGGTGTGTTCATGTTTGCTATGCCTCAGGAATGAGGGAGAAACAACCTGACTGGGTCTTGGAGACATAAAAAATTAAAAATGAATTCCTGTGCAGTTCCTGGGACTGGCCGTGCCAATACAGAGAGTGCAAATTACAGCTGTGCATAAAAGTTTCAAGAAAGATAAATAAGAGGTTTTATTAGTGATGTTTTTCCATGGTTTTATATTTCAAAAAAGGGTTTGTGTTTTTCCCTGTCCATCAAAACCAATTC
Organism: Mesitornis unicolor; assembly: GCF_000695765.1. Taxonomy (NCBI): domain Eukaryota; kingdom Metazoa; phylum Chordata; class Aves; order Mesitornithiformes; family Mesitornithidae; genus Mesitornis; species Mesitornis unicolor. The sequence continues at coordinate 18,188 of NW_010187708.1, read as the reverse complement.
TATAACCTGCCAATTTAGTATTTTTAGGAACAAAATGGGGTATGGGGTTCAAGATGTTATGCTGTCAAAAAGCCTGTTACAATCCCTTTTTTTTCCTGTTGTCGAGCTGTCAGTTTACATTCTAATCACACAATTAATGTATGTAGACCTGTTACACAATTAGCTTTAAATGAAATACTTAAAAGAGCTATGCTGACTGCAAGTGACTTAGAAAAGAGACAATATTCTGAAGTATTAACTTAAGGAGATGTGATTATTTTGTTAAAATTAACAAGGAAACAGAAGTACCAATTTCTGGAGAATTTTAGTAAACTAGCCACAGTATTTACCTACTCTGACATTATCCAAATACCCCCTTGTTTCCAGACTGCTAGTTACTGTCTGGCCAGTCAGTCTGGATGCACTTGAGGGGAACATTTCAGGTGTTGGAGGTGGGAGTCAGACACAAATCTTTCAGTCATATTTGAAACTTTCTTTGCTCTTACGTGTTTTTGCAAAGCATAAATTCTTGTAACGATTGGATGAATGCTCTGAGCTCTATCGCTATAGATCTCTGTTACATTTTATTACAAGAAGATGTAGTTGACTCGAAGGGGGCTGGAACCCAGGAACTGCTAAGAGGCATGAGACAACAAACTTCTCCGAGTTATGAAAGAAGAAAAAAAGATACAAACTCTTGACTGTGACTTCTGGTTGTTGGCTCAATCAGCAGCTGTAGGCACTTCTTAAACCTGTTAGGCATCTTCAGGGAGAAATGTATCATAGGAGCCTAATCTGCCTTCATTCAGTCAGAGCAGCCAAAGAATTTCCTAGGCAGGTAAACTCCTGGCCTCTCTGACATCTCTGATACCTTGTTCCAGTTCATGAATTCTCTCTTCTGCTTTACTTCCTTGCTTTTTTCCCCTTCTCTTTCTCTCAGTCTTGTGCCTTTCTGAGAGAACTTCCATGGGTATCATCTCCCACTGCCCTCTGCCAACCTGCCTCTAACCTTGGGGATGTGAAGCATATAATTGCTGCTTAGATGCTTTCACCAGTGTCACTGAACCAAGTACCTGCCCTTTCTACTCCATGCTTTCCCAGACGGTCTATGCAACACAGGCCTGGCTGCATCAGAAAACATACATATCCATGCTCTTCTAGCATGGGTTCAGCTTACGCAAGCATATCCAGCACCCCTTTCCCCTTTTTGAAATTACTTTTCTCAGTATTTAGGGGAGGAATGCCAAGAAATTATCCTTCCCTCTCTCCTGCTGGCTTTTCAGGAGGCAGGGAGTAGTTAGAGCTTCCTGGAAGTTGGGAATTTTCAGCATACACGTGCATATTTCCAAGAAGCCTGTTTCTTGAATACCCAAGCATTCACTGAGAGGCCAGGCAAGAGGAGATCTGAGACTGAACTGAGTGCTTTAACTGTTAGCTGCTTGCTCAGCAGTGAGTGGGTGCTCCACATTGCCCAGCACTCATAAACACAATGATTTAGATCCCAAATGCAAGGGAATCCTGGCTGACAGCAGCAGATCTGACTTGCCAGCAAGTTCCACATGGAGTGTCCAGCAGGACTGGTCCTTTCTGCTTTAAAGCTGACCTACAGAACTCCTCCTGCTTATCGCACCCGAGTAAGAAGTACCCAGAGGCTGTGGCAATGGGAGCTATACACAAGGTGGACAGTAATGTCTTAGGGCCAGATTCTGCCACCCTATCCAGAAGTAATTCTATTGCCAGCAAATAGTGACATTGAAAGCAAGAGGAGCAAGAGACTACATGTGAATGAGAGGTGGAGTTACGCTGAGGACTTGGACGTTATCCTTTAGGGTCTAAGAGATGTTTCTGAGCTGTGTAAGTAGCCTTGTCATTCCATGTCCAATAGCACATTGCTGCATTTCCTCCTCTCCAGGTTTTTGATATACATAGATCAGCTGGCTGGGCATTTCTTGGCTGTTGCAGGCTGACGTGCAAAGATGGCCAGGTTAAACAATGCATTCACAAGGCTTTCAGTGTGCTGATGTGGTAGCAGAATATTTCCCACATCTCATAAATACCGATAGCTATGATAAAGAGGTGAGTGGAGCAGTGGGACTGAAGCAGTGTCCACTCTCAGACGCAGGGCCAGGTTTGCAGTGGCATACAGTGGGTGGCAGAATTTGGCCTGGGTTGGTAAAGACCAAAATGTGTGTATGTTTCCTGCTTCAGGTAATAACGTGCTAAGTTACTACTTTATGCACAGAGGTATGGAAACCTTTTTTTATGTTTTTCCCTCCCTCCCTCCTCTTTCCGTTCTATGATCCAGACACCACTAACTGTATGGAGTTGATGACTGGCAGACTTTCCAAATGTGGTAAGAACTTCCTTCCCTTCTGCCTTTTCTCTTTCCCCAGCCCCTGCTGAGCAACATAACAACACGCCGTCCTATCCCTTCCACCTCTTCCCCTTCCTTATCCCTGCTCTCCCACGCTCTTTTCAATACTACCCACCCGTAACAGCCCACTGTGTCTTTCACTTACCTGGTGGACACAAGCGTACACCCTTTATCCTGTTCCACCCTATCCATGCACAGATGCACAGGCTCCACTGCGGCTTTCTCCTTCATAGCACAAGTGTGTGGTGTTGCACTTGAGATTCCCTCCCTCACTGTAACCCAGGTCAGCGATTTTCTTTTTCTTTCCTGTTTTCTTTCCCCCTCTTTTGTTGACTTGCTGCTTTTGATTCATGATTCTTCAGTCCCCTTTCTTCAGTGAATCAGAATGCTGCCCTGCTCGCTGCTGTCTCCCTTGGTTTCCTGATAGTTTTTGAGACAGGATTGCTATGTTATTTAATTCCCTTTTTGCATCCACCCCCTTCTTCCCTAGATACCCTTGGGGTAAGATCCTCTTAAATCTTCCATAAGACACGCTGCATATTATCTGTCAGACACTTAGCTAGTGTAAATTGTCATGGTTCCAGTCTGATCTTGGGGAAGGATGTTGTGTCTGTAGCTGGAGGAGTAGTGAACCTACTGGAGATTTAGAATTTTGCTAGGAATGAAAAAGAAAAAAAAAAAAAGAAGAGTTTCCTGCAAAGCTTGCAGCTCAGCTTGCTTGGGATTCCATGAATTTTGGTTCACTTGTCCCTTGCCTTCCCTTCCCTCTGTGCCCACACTGTATTCTTTCTTTCATTACCTGTGCCTCTGCTGACTACTCCAGTTACAGTAGTGGAAATACCCAAATACCGTAAGAGAGGTTTTTGTCTTAATACTTGTATCTTGTGCAGAAAGGTTCTCTGTTCTCCTTAGATTTCTATTCTGGTACCTAGGCTGAATTCAGGTATCTCTGTGAAAGAGAACACGAGCTGTTGACAAAGTGATTACTGAGCTATTACTGCTCTCCAGCTGGACCTGTGACTCCTGTGTTATCTCTTCATAAACTGAGGAAAGTTGTTCTGGAGTTGTTGAGTCTGTAACAGCAAAGGAAAATTGTCATGGTGAAGATAATACTAAGTTTATGCATGTGTGACTCAAGACAGAATTTGGCCTGTTTCCTGTATTTCAGATGATCTCTTTCCCTTAAGTTGCAACTTTGCTGGTAGGAGTTTTTAATTTGCTCTGGAAGGAGCTTGTTTCATTTCTTAATTGAGTTTTGTGGGTTATACCATTTCTGATCTCCTCATGAGGACTCATAGGCAGACCTCCAGCTTCTTCTTGAAAGCATCAGACAACAAATCCCTCTTCTCCCTCATGCCTTTGTTTCTTGCCTGCATCTGGCATTCACATCATACGAAAATATTTAAATGCTGATTCTACTGATTGCTTGCATGTTAATTGAGCTATACAGATAACCAGCCAGGAGTCTGTGTTCTCCAGACAGAGAGCATTACAGCTCACTCCCAGTCCAGGCAGGCCCTCCAGTTGTCACAGTGTCAGCACCAATCCAACAAGGGACAAATTGGACAAGGTGAAGGCCAGCGGGGAGGCTGTTCTGTGGCAGCTACAGCACAGACAAAGCACATACAGGGAAGAGAAAGGATGGGTTATAGGGCTTAAGTGGAGCTGCTTCCTTTAAATCATATCCTGTTGGTGTGCTCACGCACAACATAAGCAGTGGTGACTGCACAATGCTGAATTCTACCCTCCTATATCGGTGAAGAGCTGTTTCATGTGCAGGAGAGCTCGCTCACAATTTAGACACAGTAGCAAAGGGGAATGATAGCCTATTATTATCATCATCATCATAATCATCATCATCCTATTATTGGCAAACTGTCCTCTATGACTTTGAGGACACAACATTGATATCGTGTAAGAAAAACTATACTGTGTGGAGCTTTTACTTCATCATTGTTCCATATTCTGCTAGTGACCACAGGAGATCATTTTAAAAGTTAACGCTGGAGCAGGAAAAGCTGATCAAATGCTTTATGCCTGGCTCAGCCATGTGAAAGCTCTGGTGGGAATGAGGAATATCTTAAACCATTGGATTTTGTAATTAACAGAAAGGCAAATTTATTTAGTCCTTTAAACATTACCTCATCTTCTGATGGCAGTGATCGTCAGTCTGAGAAGTGATTTCGCATCTATTCATTGGCATTGAAAAACAGGTTAACGTTGAACAGCAGAGGTCTGTCACAGGATCTGCCAATATCCAGATGACGTAGCAGATGCTGTATCAACCCTACCTGTGCACGCTAGAAAACTGCTGCTGACTCTTAATGTTTCACAACAGAAGAAAATAATTTCACTCATGATAAAGTTGAAATGCACATTAGGGTGCATTTTAGGTGGAATATTTTATTTTATTTTATGTTTCCACCCATTTCAGCAGGGGAATGAGCCTTTCTATTGTCAGAAAGACTAAGCTGGTTTCCATGAAGTCTTTCATATCTGTTTATAAGATTAACTTTACCTTGTAAAAATTAAAAACTTTACATTTAAAATGCAGCTGTAACCTGAAAACTGCCTATAGGAGCGATACCTTCCAACTTAGCTGATCTATTCCTTGTGTGTATTCAGAGCCAGATCAGTTTAGTGACAAATAAGCTTTACCACTTCATGTGCTGCCATTAAGCATTATAAATGAACACAGCTGTAAAAGAATGAGATGGCTTCTGTTTCTTCTGAGGCAGGATTGAGAGAACTGTTTGCCACCATATAATCTGGTATTTATGCTGTCTCACAGAAGAATAGGTTGTATAATTGACAATGAGATTCTAACAGGTTCTGTAGAGTCTTTACATTAAAATAAATCAAGGTAATACACAAACTGTAAAGCCCTCCAGCTTCAACCACAAAGCTGGGAATAAGAAAGCAATTATCATTGTAGATTGAACACATTGGATCTGGAGCCATTCATATACACCAGTCAGACGCCCACTGTGCCATTTCAGTTGCCCTTGTTCAGAAAAGAGTCTGTCTTTACAAACTTTAATGACTTTAAGTCCTTTAAACTGTGAGCAGAGAATTTCTTTGGATGGTTGACTCAGTAGTAAAGCTGATGTGTAGCCTTTGCTAGCTCCCGTTACCAGCCATCCCCAATTTTTTGGAGTCCTTAGTAGGTATGTTTTGCCAAGGTGCTGGCTGCTGGCAGAAAGCTCTGAAAAGCCTGCCTGATTCTTGACTTTACTTTCTGATAAACACAAGGGAACCTGTAAACTTTCCAGTCTCTACACTGTAGCTGTCTGGGGCTGAACTTTATTTCCAAGTAAGACAATCTTTGCTTGTTGCTTTCCATCCCTCCCGACTCCCAGGAAAGTCTTCAGTTACATCAGTGGCACTTCCATGGAGCTGGGTGATGATAAGAGGAGGAAAATGTTAGTACACGTAACTAGTGCATCTCCAGTCAAATCATGTTACCGTGTTAGGCACTGCACAAACGTATGTTCCTGCAGAGTCTTAGACCATAACCCTGTGACAACAGGATGGCCAGAAGACCTCATGTTTTTCTTGAACATTCTGTGTTGCCACATACGATTCAAAACCTTGGCTCCTGGCACCAGAATTAAACAAAAAGCTTTATGGATTCTTGCGTGTACCAGTGGCTATCGCCAAAATTATCTAATCAAGGCAGAAGCACAGCAAATCCATTTGCCTTTCATGTCTTTCCAATGTATCTCGCTCAAATCTCTTGCTTCCAGTGTGTAGGACTTGACATAGCTTCCTATTCAGAGCCATCTGACCTTGTCCCCCATGGCCAATCATCCTCTGTGCACACAGAGCAACTGCACTGCAGTAAAGGCTTCTTTTCATAGCTCCTTGCAATCACAGCTTGATCCATACAGATGCAAGTCCACGTCAGTAGCATACTTGAGAAATTAGGAGACATTTTTCAGTTTAAAACTGGTTAGATCACATTTGGGTTGCAGTTGCCGCATGTAACTTTGTAAGTGCTAATTTAGAGGCCATTGGTGTTACTAGCAGCAGCAGATATCTGGATTTGGTGCTCTTGGAAGTGATCCTGATCCATATTGGCATTAATTAGAGTAATCCTGCTTCTTACAAAGAAGCTATTTGATGAAAGAGGAGGCTGGAGATTTGCATTCATAAACTGATGGCAGAAACTCTAATGCTGAAACCTGCAGAAAAAGACATACGCTGCCCCCACCCAGCTGAAAGGCTCTTCTCACCACGGTCACACTGTGAGCTACTCAGAACAATGGGTTTTTTTATTAGCATTTCTGGAAAATGTGCCAGCTACCGCTCTTTCTGAGCATGGCTGATTATTCTGTCTAAATTGTGACCCAAATGAGACAGAAACTGAAGAAGACTCACCTGAAAGATCACATATTCATTCCTAATGAGTGGATCACAACAAGTAAGATAGGTTAGGTTTTCCAAAGAGTTGAAGCGAGGTTTCTCGGTTTTCCTTGCCCATTTCAGCACCATTCCTAGTGTCCTTTGCTGTCTAAGTGGATGGCTGACTCCCCTGACACTGCAGTCATATCTCTTCGTTCTAGTATTGTGTTGGAGAGACATTTCTTTTCCAATTCATAACTCATGTTTTTGCGCTGTAGGGGAAGGTAGCAACAAAACTGGCAACTTGGCACTGAAGATGAATCCAGATGTATTTAACTATTTGGGACATGTCAGATCCCACTTTGTCCCCTATGGCTAGATTTGTACTGTCCAATACAAGATCTTTTTCTCAGTAATAATATCTAATGCAGAAAACACAGGTATCTCTGTCTTAATTAAGTTCACAGTACTTTATTTATGGCAGGCAGTGCTTCAGGATGGCCCATGTGAACATTTGCTTGCTGTACTAAGCTAAATTTGAGATGGCCTCCTCAGAACCTTAAATCATATTCTGAAGGTATTGATTCAGAGGAAATGAGAAGGCAACATTTCACCCACATACACAAGTCATTTTTCTCCTTAGGAACAGGTCAGAGAACTCAAAATCCATAAGCTCATACTTGAACATCTATCTGGAAGGAAAGGACAAAATCATGTTATTAAGTGCCAGTACACTCCTGACTTTTTTTATAGACAAAGAACTGGAATGAAGGAGGAGAAATCTCTATGAGAATGGGTAGCAGCAATACTATCATCTTCTGTGGCTTTATGAGTGTAGGTCATCAGCTTCCCTTCTCAGCACATGCTTGTGTAGGCAGACCTTTCTAAAAGGACAGGCAGATGCAAAAATTCATGGGCTGAGTCCTTCACCAGCCAATTTGCCAGGACAGCATGATTCCACAACAGGATCTGGCATCTCTTCATACCACCACAACCCTTGTCTGCTCTTTCAGGGCCACCAGCTGTCCAAATGAATGTATGATTCCCTCCTTTCCATCACCATGTCTCCTTTTTTGATTGTTATGTGGTGGTGCCGGATTGGCCAGAGCTATTCATCAGTAATGGACACATCTGTTTTCTAATTAATTACTCATGCCTTAGCTCTGTAGATGGCAGCAGCAAGGAAATACGCCTCATGTATCTGAGTCTTTGCTGCCTTTGTTCACCGTTCTCTAACTCATTACCCAAGAGTTACCAGTCTCATACTGTCTGTGACAGGAGAGGCTGAACTGGAGCGCAGCTTCTCTGTGTGTGTATGAGAGAGAGCAAACGTTCAAGGTAGATGCAGAGTGGCCATCTGGATGCATCTGGCTAGTCACAAACACTGGGCCACCCTCCTGCAGAGGAGACAGGATGTTTTGGGGGAGTAAGAACAAGGATGGGTTATAGAGCATTTAAATGTAAGGCTGGTCGTTCAGCTCTGCCCAGGTGTGTAGTGATTAAAAGTTCCCATCTTCTGCTGGTAGCACAGCCAGCTGTGCTAACAGTGTGGGATAATCTGAGTAGTTCCTACCAGAAGTCTGTTTCTGTAGCAATCTTTGCAGCTGCCATTTTTACTGGCAGACTGTAAGGACTCTGGGAAATAACCTCTGTTTTTACCTTTGGAAGTCACCTTTCTCAGCCGCAATTCAGGTGTTCTGCTAAGAAACTGGAGTTGTTCTGTGGACTGTTTGTCTCCATTTTCTAGTCCTAAATTGAAAGGAGGTCAAAACAACTGTCCCCTTGGGTAATTATCTGGGGAAAAAAATAAATGGGAAACTTGTTCTGGTCAATGTGTTGCGACAATTTATAAACCCAGTAAAAATGGCATCCATGTCTCTTGAAATGCTTTCCAGACTTCCTATATTTTTAGACAAGTACCAGTCTTGGGATTTCTGCAGTTCCTTTAGCTCACTTCAGGTGGCCTAGGATGGGCTCATAGCTTAGGAGGAAGTTCTGTACGATGGCCTCCAGCAAGACATTGCAATGGCCTTTCTGTCACCCTTCTCCAGTCTGTAGGGAAGTCTTATACATCCAGCCATTACATGAGAAAAAAAGTATTTCTGTAGCCTTCTTCAGTTGGTGAGCTTGTAGAGGCATCTCTCTGATTTGTGTTTGTACAATGCCTAGGCTAGGGGCTCTCAAGTCTGGAGGAAGACCCCCGCATGATATTACGACTAAACGAAGAGGACTTTCCTCTTTCTGTCATCTTTTTCACTGCATATACTCTTGGAGTGGGGTTTATATTTTAAGTCTTCTGTATTTGAAGGCAGAAGGGACTCTGCCAACAGAAACCAAGCAAACAGTTAAAAAATGCCTAGTCTTAACAAAGAGGGCTAGAACGCTGTCAAGGGAGCAAAATGAGTTTGAAAGGGAATGGACTGTCACCGATCAAGAGATATTTTCAAAGCTTTATGTGAAAGGAGTTGATTTTTGTTACTTGATTCACTGAATATACAGCTACTGTTGCAATACAGAGCAAGCTAGGGATGAAAGAGACAAGCAGTTAAAGAGAAAGGCATGAGTACAGGAAGAAAACTTCCCTGGCAGAGGCAGGCAGAAGACAGCCACAAAGGAAGTGAAAGCAATAGGGAAAGGAATACGGGATGTTAGGCTGACAAAGTGTGTCTCTGTTCCCAGTTGAGACCTATCTTTTCCCCTTCACTTTATCCCAAAAACTAAGCTAAAAATGCAGAAACACAACATTTCTCAGGCTATACAGAAAGGAATGGCAAAGGATAATCCCACAGATGGCATATTTGTTTTGTGCAACTTTGTGTTCAGCACCACAAGGATTAGTGCATTAAAAATACATAGACTTGAGAGAGATGGCTTCACAGGAGAAGGAAGTACCTCCGGGTTTGCTTCCATTAAGTCAATGGGAACATTGCTGTTTGCTTCAATGAAAACAAGACCAAGTCCTTATCTGACTATCTTAAAATGTTACAAAACAGCAGACTCTAATCTGTGTCTGAAGCCTCCAGGCTTGTCCTGAAGCTGCTTGTTCACCACCTCCTGTTATTTTCTGTGGAGGACTCTGAGGGTCTTTGCAAGGTCAGGGCAGGGTCTTTGCAAAGTGCATCCTTTACAGGTGTCAGTTCCGGTGCCTGGAGTGAATCACCTCCTTTTCTCTTTCCTCTTACGCGTGTGCTCCACTTGCACTTTGAGGCTAGGTCAATGTCAGACAGACTTCCTGAGAACAGCAGATGAAATACTGAGGACTGTGAGGGCTGATAGAAGCCCCCTGCCCAGCTTCCTTTTACATTTCTTTCTGTCTCCAGCCCTGTTTCTTCCTTTTAGTGCCTGTTGTATTCAGATGCATTCACAGTTTTGACGTCTTTCGTGATATTTTGCTGTGACAGTGATGCCCACAGGTGTTACAAACCAGTGCCTTTTCCATAAGGATATTTAGCATCCCTTCAATACATGACCCTTTCATAAGCTTCAGTGCTTGTTTTCAAACCCATTGCCCTTCCTCATCTTGCAGCATACAGCTCCTTGGTCCAACTAAAAAATGCACATATCCATCTCCTCCTAACAGATATAAACCTAACGCTCTGAACCTCCCCTCCTGCCTCTGATCCTTCTCATGGTTTCTCACCCTTGCTACCCTTTATGCCTTCTTTGCTCTGTGTTGATGAATATTTGCTCTCAAGGGGAAAGAAGACCTTAGTTATGGATGCATGACACACCAGGGAAGTTTTGAAGAATCAGGGAGCCAAATCTTCATCCCTGTCCAGAGGAAATGGACATCTCATTTTTTGAACTAAGAGAGGCAGCCTTTTTGAGGTCCCCAGATGGACTTCCAGGTGTAAGAGCCTATCACACATTTTGCACTGAATGCTAGGAGTGGACAGTTGCTGAAAAAGCAATCACCACCTCCACTTTCAAGTCTTGTTTTACTGGATGTATAAACCCACAGGGAACTGAGAACTAGGAGAAGCAATACCACGCACCGTTTTCATGCTTCCAGCATAGCCGACCAGTGTTTACGTATCTCCAGAGAAAAATGTGAGGACTCTGCCTATCCAAGGACCACTATCCATACCAGCCCAGCAGTGGGCTAACAACCTGTCCTGCAGACAACATGTGTATTGCTTGGTGTAGGATCAGTTCTTTCTTGACTGCAGGATAGGAGAGCATTATTACCTAGTATTTAATTACAAGTCCAGATACTACAAAAGGCTAAGGAAGGAAAGGGTTAGTGAAATGGCCTATTTTATTTTTCAGTAGCTCTCTCTAAACATCCCTAAGGATTTCTTAACTCCCATTAATTTTTTTTTTACCTGAAAATGCTGATTGTAAGGAATCCAGTAGTGATACAGGCAAAGAAAAGCAGATTGTTAAATACTTTTGCTGCAATAAATCTCCAGGCACTTGAAAGCTGGTAGGGCATGGGGAGGAGAAAGGGTGGATGAAACAGGGGCTGCATATTTTAATAGGATGATTAAAAATCCTTTATCAGGGCTCAGCAAATATAAGATATTTAAATAGAATTTTTTCAATGTCTTACTGCTCCATTCTTGCAAGTTGTACTTTTGTCTGCTGTTCCTGTCTACGTGAAAACCAAAAACTTCCCCAATTGCTGCAGAGCCCTGCTTACTCTGCCCTCTTCTTTCCCTCTAAGCTTGTTGAATAAACTGCTCAGCTGAATAACTAGAGATACTCCTCTCCCTTTTCCTCCCAACCTAGCAGTCTTTCCTGCTCCAGCATTTTTTTCAGTGCTCTTTTTCATTCTCTCTGCTGACTCCATTTGCTTATGAAGATGAGGGGTCCAAAGCCACATAAGAACCAGATCTGCCCACATTCGCACATTCAAGGCTGAGTGTTTGCTTTCTTTTTTTGCTTTCTTTTCACTGAAAAAGAGTATCCACCTAAAAGAAGTAGAAATAAGTCTGAGTAGATGGAAATGAGTCTGAGCAGAGCATGTGCCCACAAACCTAAAGCAGTTCTAGAGAGGCTTAGGGAAATCTCTGAAGTAGAAGTTGTAGATGTGGAACAGATGTCCCCTTTCCAAAGCATTTGCATGCATGTGGAAGGAAGCAGGTGAAGCTCACAGAGGTCTGACCCCGAAATGACCGAGAGGTGATAGCCCTTCTCTTCTCAGCCAGAAGCTGAGCTATGTGCTCTGCCTGGCTGTTTGTTTGGGCTCATCTTTAAGGCTTCAGTCAGTCAGGTGAATGATGCCCTTCCAGAAACTAACAGCCATTTGCTTGTGGCATTGGTGTATCTGAATGCACAGGGAGAACCAGGGCTAGCAGTAAGTTCGACAAAAAGCAGCAGGTGGAGGAAGACAAGGAATGAATTAGATTAATACAGTTGAGATCCTTCACTGTATACACCAGCCATTTGATTTTTTCAATGCCTGTTACCATGCAGAGGAAAGCAGCAACTACCTGGTTAGCACGGGGCAGGAAAAAAGAGTACCACATTCAGTTTTGCAGGGCAGAAATACTATATATTTTCTCTTCGTCTGTATAAGAGCAGTTGATATCTCTCAAGCATTTTCCATTGGGGAATAAGAAAGCACTCAACTAGCTCTTCAGACCAGTTGCTGTGCACTGAAAGTACTTGCCTACTGTTGTAACTGGCTTGCTTATGTTTGTAATAAAAGTGAAGGGAAATACAGTATTACCAAGCCACGAGCATCCACCAGCTGTGGATAAATGGCCATCTCTGCTATGCAGAAGCCCCTTTGCTCTCAACTGAATGTTGCCATCTCAGGGATGAAAGATTCCACTCTTTAGAGCATACCACAGCATTGGAAGGCAGATATAAGGAGCCCATTTCCTTCTGGGAGCTAGAGAACTGAATTACTTAGGTGGGATATAAATGGTTTGAGTTTGTTAGAATGATGGAGCCAGCAGTCCCAGATTTTGAGAAAAGCATCGTGGGGTTGTAATGATCACGAACAGGCATCACCTCCATTCTGTGTGTTAGATAAAAATACCTTCAGTATCCATGTTCAGAGAATTTAGTGTGACCTCTCCTACGTCTGGTCAAGATTAATCCCCCAATCCAAGAAAATCAACAGGGACTAAAAATGCCCCCAAAAGGCTACCTTTCTCGTAGTAGCTGGTCCCTTTCCCTCGGTAGCACCCCTGAGCCTTTCCTCAGGTATGGTCTCCCACACATCCTCTGGCACAGGACTAGTCTAACAGCACACAGCTGTGCTGCCTGGAGGTCTGAGTGGCAAGAAATGGTTGGTATTCATGTGCACAGTGCCCAACCCATGCTAATACTGCAACCCGCCCTAGTGGCTGGCGGAATGAGATACCTGTTCTTCTAGCACACCACCCTGCATCTCTCTCTGGCTCCTAACTCTGCTGGAGTGAATGTCAGTGTCACGGAGGCAGTACTATAGAGAGAAAACAAGCTCAGAACAGTGAGGAAGCCGTTCCCGACCTTGGTAGGTCCCAGAAATAGTTACATGGTTAACAGCCTGCTTCCACAATGCATTCAGCGTTGCCATTTCCAGGTGTTTGTTGTAAGAAGGATCTGAAGGTGCTTAGGAGCTTGCAGGTACAAGCCACAAAGTACACATGCAGATGGCAATACTCATGTCAGCCGTAGCTCATTGTTCAAATGTCGTTTCCCTTGGAGCGCTGAAAGGTGAGCAAGGAGATACTCGGAAAGAAATGAAATGCAAGCAAAGAAGGCCTAATGCACAGCATAGTCAGAGAGCTTAGCAAGGCTGCAAAGCACCAGCTGGTGACTAGGTAAAAATACCCCATGTTTGTAACAGCAGCAGTAAGATGGGATTTGCTCGTGTCCAGCATTACCTTCACTGACGTTTCAGCGTGTGTGACTCCCAGTAATAGACTGAACTGTTTCAGCCACACGGTACTGTGTCCTGCTAGGAGAGACAGCTGCTCCCCCACTGAGGAGAAAACTAGGTCCTTCCCCGAGGTGCTTTATGCTCCCAGCCTCTTTATTTCTAATGGTTTCCCATCCTGAACACTCTTCCTCTTCCTCCTCATTGTCTTCATCCCCCACACACCCCCACACACGTGGCTCTGGATCTCCTCATCATGTTCTTCTCGTTAAAAACCCCATTGTTCATTTGTTTGTTTGTTCTCTCTCTTTCTCTCCTCTTTTTCTCT